>NW_015160853.1:528460-544808 GCF_001447785.1 Gekko japonicus | reverse complement strand
CCGCCCGCCCCTGGAGCCGCCCGACTCGCGCCACCGCTGGGACCGGCCCCTCTTCGCCGCGCCCCACGACCCCGCCCAGCCCCTGCCCCTGCCGGAGATCCGCGCCGCCCTCTTCGAGCGCCGCCCGCCGCCCCCCAACCAGTCGACGCGCGCCCAGCCCCTCCAGCCCGCCGCCTTCCTCCACCGCCTCGACCGCCTCACCCAGGACGTGGCGGCCGCCCTCGTGGCCGCGCAGAGGGACGGCGTCCAGCCCGGCCAGGTCGTCCCGCTGGCCGTGGAGGGGCTGGGCCAGGAATCCCCGGGCTTGCTGCTGAGCCGGCCCGTCGGCCTGCCCGAGCTGAGCCGGCTCCGGAGACAGTTTCTCAGCTACGCCAAGATGCACCCCGGAGAAGGAGAAGAGAGTCTGCCCCGGCTGGGCAGCATGTTCTTGCAGTACCTGAGCAGCAACTTGCAGTGAGGGGACCCGTGTCCCCGGGATCCTGCGACTTGTCCTATGCACATGGAGCGTAAACTGCTGTGCTTACTTACTTAGGTCCCCATCACACGCAGAATTAGCAGCTGCCAGTCGGAGTTAAAAAATACCTGGAGAAGTGCAGTTGCAAATGGGTTTGCCACAGACCGCAGACGGCCTTCCCGTGTGATCGCTCCAGCACGCTCCCATTGCGTCAGTGAGCCCTCATTGAAGCGCACCAGAAACATGTGGCGATGGAAAACCCCCGATTCACCCGCCGTTGTGTCTGATCGCGCAGGGGGGCAAATAGCATCGCTTCCCCCCTGCGTTATCTGTCACGTGTGACCGCGCTTTTACTTACTTATGTTTATTAGCTTCTATGACCAAAGGTATTAAGCTCAATTATCAAACATGGATATACAAGTTAGCCTCAAAATATGAACTGTGCTGAATTAATGAGGGAAATGGCGAATGGCCACTGTACTCTGTCGGGAGCACTTTGTAGCAGAGAGCGAGTATCCAAATATAAGTGCCTCTAGCTTTTTGTCTTTAATTGTTTTTTGCTTGATCGATGTTTGTCACTGACACACCCTGATGTATGGTTGCAATGGATAAGCGTGTAGATATCGACCGTTTAACAGAGTCTGGTAAATCACTGTTCGGAGCTCCAGTGGTTTGAAATATGTACTAGAAAGAAGCATACTTCTCTGTATTTTATTTTTTTTACTTTATTTGTAGCCCACCTTTTTCCAGTGAGCAAAGGTGTTAAGCAGAGAGCAAACTATGGAGTTGCTTTAGGAAGCAACTACATCAACATGCTGTTGAGCATAAGAACTTAAGAGAAGCCAATATTGGATCAGGCCCATGGCCCATCCAGTCCAACACTCTGTCACACAGTGGCCAGAAAATACCAGGTGCCATCAGGAAGTCCAGCAGTGGGGCCAGGACACTAGAAGCCCTCCCACTGTGGCCCCCCCCCCAGCACCAAGAATGCAGTGCATCACTTGCCCCGGACCTAGAGTTCCTATCTATACCTTGTGGCTAATAGCCACTAATGGACCTCTGCTCCATATGCTCCTCTTGAAGCCATCCATGCTTGTAGCCGCCGCCACCTCCTGTGGCAGTGAATTCCATGTGTTAATCACTCTTTGGGTGAAGAAGTACTTCCTTTTATCTGTTCTAACCTGACTGCTCAGCAATTTAATTGAGTGCCCACGAGTTCTTGTATTGTGAGAAAGGGAGAAGAGTACCTCTTTCTCTACCTGCTCTTTCCCATGCATAATCTTATAAACCTCGATCATGTCACCCCTCAGTCGTCTTTTCTCCAAGCTAAAGAGCCCTGAGCGCCTTAACCTTTCCTCATAGGGAAAGTGTTCCAACCCTTTTATCATCCGAGTTGCCCCTTTCTGCACTTTTCCCAAAGCTATAATATCCGTTTTGAGGTGTGGTGACCAGAACTGTACACAGTACTTCAAATGAGGCTGCACCATCGATTTATACAGGGGCACCCAGAGCGCAACTGTTACATATTCCTGAACATTTAAAATACCTTTTCTAATGGCCACATAAGTTAGAACAAGAAAATTTAGAATGGAATCACATGGTACTGAATCTGTTTCCCCCCCCACAAAACTGGATCCCAAAATTTAAAAGGATGTTCGCATTCTATATGAAGTTTACATTTTTCCTTTATTCAGTATTGTGGCTATGGCTCATTGAATAAAGCTGTTTTTAAAGCAGTCTTCTGCTTTTGTTTCCAAGGTACACGTCTTGGGCACTAATATTAGCAGTGAGCAGCCTCAGACATAGAAGCTGAGTTGTATGTAGCTATTATAATTCCTCTGCTAGTTATGGCTTTTCTTATAATCATTTTGTTAATATGTTCTGTGAGCGTTCATGGGAAAACACATAGGATGCAATCCGTTCCCACATGTCAGGATCCACAGCAAAACAACGAAGTACACGCTTCCAGGAAGGTTTTACTTTTATTGAAAAGCCATAGATGCAGTAACATGAACACTGTTAGGAATGGCAGGTTACCTATGTGCATAATAGGATATAGGGCATTCGTATACACCCCCCCACACACGTAGTACCCAATTAGGTGGGTTCCCGCGTGCGGGCATTTGGCTGAGAACTAATGGCTGCAAAAGCAGGGTAGGTGAGAGCTTCCCACGACTTCTAGACACATCAACTCCTCCAGTGGCCTTGAGTGATATGCGTTGCAGCAAAGAGGCAATTAAGCGCAAGGGAAGGAATGCACAGTAAAGAGATACAGACACCATACTCTTGGCAGCACTAGCTGACACCACATCAGTGCAGTAAAGGGCAAAACAATTACATGCAGTAAGAGGAAGCATCTCTCAGTTGTAGGTGAGGCTTGAGGATATGGATAAGATGGAATAGTCTGTAAACAAGGAACATGGGGGGAATAGGAGATGGGAAGAATGAAGGGTATGGCTTTCTTTATGTATTTACTCAAAGAGAAGATGACCCTGAATGTGTCAGTCCCCCTAAAAATTATATGCGTAACTTGTTATAAGTTATAAGTGTAACTTGTATGCATATTTAAGATGAATTCCTCATTTTCTTGAAGGCACATATAGAGAAAAAATTCATCTCCCTTTCTGGTAAATAGGGTGTTTGCTCATAAAGAAAGTTTGGAATGCATATCCTAGTCTCAACATTATTGACTAGCCCTTTAGAACCACCTAGATTTTTGCCTGCTCACCTCTGCCAAACTTTGTGACTAGGGATGGCTCTTGCATTATACTTGTAAATCATAGGCATGGCCTTACTAGTTACTTGCACATTTATAGGCTGATTAATAGAAAACTGTTTTTAGCTATTGGGGACCTAGTTGCTACTGACACAGGTCTAATATCCATGGTAAGTAAAGGTAAAGGTTCCCTTGCTCGAAAGCCAGTCGAATCGCATGTCTAAACACTAAGGCGCACGGAACGCTGTTACCTTCCCACCGAAGTGGTACCTATTTATCTACTTGCAATTCCTTCCTTTTGAACTGCTAGGTTGGCAGGAGCTGGAACTAGAGATGGGAGCTCACTCCATCACACGGCACCTGGGTCTTGAACTGCTGAACTACTGACCTTCCACAGCCTGCAGTTCAGCATCTTAACCACTTGAGCCACCGCAGCTCCATAATATCCATGGTAGTGCTTGCCCATTAAACCTGATTTTTTTAAAAAGTACTAATTGAAAGATTCCTTCTTAACAACTATTGGTTACCTCAATACTTGTTCCATGTACCTCATGGAAAGGAAAAGTTGTATGTATGGTTACCTCTGGGATTGTTTAATAGCAATACATATCCCTTACAGAGATAACCCTGTTTAAGCTCATAGATTTCATTAGGTTTAGCCTGGAATAACTGTGTGGGACTGTGCTGCAGAACGCCTTCTGATGCAGACGACCTGATCAAAGAACAAATGTAAAGAAAACAGTCGTGAGAGTCTGACCCACAAATCAAGCAGTCAACAAGACTTGCAAAGAAAATGCTTTCTGTATATTATTGTCAACAAGCACCACAACACAATGAACAAATTCCTTCAGATCATAAGAAAATCCTTGTGTTAAAATATATAAACATTGTCTCCGGATTATATAACAACGTTTCAAAATTGGATCTTTCTCAAGAAATATTCTACAGAGTAGTACAAAAGCTCCCATGCTTTACAGAAAATCAGGAAAGATAACGCATTTAGATAGGATTCTGATCTCAATAAGTATTCAGGCTCAAGTATGCTGCCTGGGATCCATTAGAAGCTTAGCAGCATATTTGAGCCTGAATACTTATTTATTTATTTATTAAATTTATATCCCGCCCTCCCCCATAGGGCTCAGGGCGGCTTACATAGCAAAAGATATTGCAATAATAAAACATCAAATACAATTTAGTAAAATTGTACCCTCATGGATCACTGCCTTGTCGTGGCGAGGGGGCTTGAGCAGTTCAATGAAGCTGTGGGCTATGCCGTGAAGGGCCACCCAAGACGGACAGGCCATAGCAGAGAACTCAGACCAAGAGTGATCCCCCTGGAGAAGGAAATGGCAACCCACTCCAGTACTTTTGCCAAGAAAACCCCATAGAAAGCACCAAAAGGCTAAAAGATATGACGCCGGAAGATGAGCCCCTCAGGTCGGAAGGTGTCCAATATGCTACTGAGGAAGAGCAGAGAGCAAGTACAAGTAACCCCAGAAAGAGTGAAGCGGCTGGGCCAAAGCCGAAAGGACGCTCAGTTGTGGATGTGTCTGATAGTGAAAGGAAAGTCCGATGCTGCAAAGAACAATACTACATAGGAACCTGGAATGTAAGATCTATGAATCAAGGTAAGCTTGACGTGGTCAAAAATGAGATGGCAAGACTGAACATCGATATCCTAGGAATCAGTGAACTAAAGTGGACAGGAATGGGCGAATTTAACTCAGAAGACCATTATATCTACTACTGTGGCCAGGAATCTCGTAGAAAAAATGGTGTGGCCTTTATAGTCAACAAGAGAGTGCAAAAGGCAGTACTGGGATACAATCTCAAAAATGACAGAATGATTTCTGTCCGATTCCAAGGCAAACCATTCAACATCACAGTAATCCAAGTCTATGCCCCAACCACTGATGCAGAAGAGGCTGAAGTGGACCGGTTCTATGAAGACCTACAACACCTTATAGAACTAACACCAAAAAATGATGTCCTCATCATCATAGGGGACTGGAATGCTAAAGTAGGAAGTCAAAAGGTAACCGGAATAACAGACAAGTTTGGCCTTGGAAAGCAAAATGAAGCAGGGCAAAGGTTAACAGAGTTTTGTCAAGAGAACACACTGGTCATAGCGAACACCCTTTTCCAACAACCTAAGAGGCGACTCTACACATGGACATCACCAGATGGGCAACACCGAAATCAGATTGACTATATAATTTGCAGTCAAAGATGGAGAAGCTCTATCCAGTCAGTAAAAACAAGACCTGGAGCTGACTGTGGTTCAGATCATGAGCTACTCATTGCAAAATTCAGACTTAAACTGAAGAAAATTGGGAAAACCACGAGGCCATTCAGGTTTGACCTAGATCGCATCCCTGATGAATATACAGTAGAGGTGAAGAATAGATTCAAGGGTCTGGATTTGATAGATAGAGTGCCTGAAGAACTATGGACAGAGGTTCGTGACATCGTACAGGAGGCAGCAATCACCACCATACCAAAGAAAAAGAAATGCAAGAAAGCAAAATGGCTTTCTGATGAGGCTTTACAAATAGCAGAGGAAAGAAGGAAAGCGAAAGGCAAAGGCGAAAAGGAAAGATTTACCCAACTGAACGCAGATTTCCAGAGAACAGCAAGGAGAGATAAGGAGGCCTTCCTGAATGAACAGTGCAAAGTAATAGAAGAAAACAATAGAATGGGAAGGACTAGAGATCTCTTCAAGAAAATTGGAGAAATCAAGGGAGCGTTCCATGCAAAGCTGGCCATGATAAAGGACAAAAACGGTAGGGACCTAACAGAAGCAGAAGAGATTAGGAAAAGATGGCAAGAATACACAGAAGAACTATACAAGAAAGACCTCAATGTCCTTGACAAACACGACGGTATAATCACTGACCTTGAGCCAGACATCCTGGAATGTGAAGTTAAATGGGCCTTAGAAAGCATTACTAACAACAAAGCTAGTGGAGGTGATGGTATTCCAGCTGAGCTATTCAAAGTCTTAGAAGATGATGCTGTTAAAGTTCTGCACTCCATTTGCCAGCAAATTTGGAAAACGCAACAGTGGCCACAGGATTGGAAAAGATCAGTATACATTCCAATCCCAAAGAAGGGCAATGCCAAGGAATGTTCAAACTATCGCACAATTGCACTCATATCACACGCTAGCAAGGTCATGCTCAAGATCCTACAAGCTAGGCTTCAACAGTACGTGGATAGAGAACTACCAGAAGTACAAGCTGGGTTTCGAAGAGGTAGAGGAACGAGAGATCATATTGCCAACATTCGCTGGATTATGGAGAAAGCAAGAGAGTACCAGAAAAATATCTACTTCTGCTTCATTGACTATGCTAAAGCCTTTGACTGTGTGGATCACAACAAACTATGGCAGGTCCTTAAAGAGATGGGAGTACCAGACCACCTCACATGTCTCTTGAGAAACCTGTATAAGGGCCAAGAAGCGACAGTTAGAACCGGATACGGAACAACTGATTGGTTCAGCATAGGAAAAGGAGTACGACAAGGATGTATACTGTCACCTTGCTTATTTAATATATATGCAGAGTACATCATGCGAAATGCTGGCCTGGATGAATCACAAGCGGGAATTAAGATTGCTGGGGAAAAGATCAACAACCTCAGATATGCAGATGATACCACTCTAATGGCTGAAAGTGAAAAGGATCTAAAGAGCCTCTTGCTCAGAGTAAAAGAGGAGAGCGCAAAAGTGGGCTTGAAGCTCAACATCAAAAAAACTAAGATCATGGCATCCGGCCCCATCACTCCTTGGCAAATAGAAGGGGAAGCTGTGGAAGTAGTGACAGACTTCACGTTCCTGGGATCCCAGATCACCGCAGACTGTGACTGCAGCCATGAAATTAAAAGACGCCTGCTAACATGAAATTGAGCCAACTTCAGAGGACGGCGGAAGACAGGAAGGCCTGGCGTGATCTGGTCCATGGGGTCGCGAAGAGTCGGACTCGACTGTGCGACTGAACAACAACAAAAATAAACTTGATGAAAGGGGCAGCGGAAGAACATATGGGGCATTGATTCCACTTCTCCCAAGGAACATGGGAGTCACTGTGGAAAGGGATTATGAGGTAAATATGGGTCTGGAATGCTAAAATAACATGGTATAGCCCAATGAAATATAATGACTAAGATGTGGACCCTATGGCCATGGATGCTAGAATTCTATATTATAGTTCTAAGTTTGGCAACCGACCATTATATAGGAAGCCTCTGAAGACCATGGGCCATTCCTACTGAAGGTGCCAACTTATCAGTGCTATTCACCAATTCACTGTGATTCTTTAGTTGTACATTGTATATATCCCTTTGTATGAAATACTCCCTTTGTATGAAATACTCTGCTTGTTTCTGCTCCCAGTGTTTGTAAAAATGATGTTAGACTAACAGTGAATTGGTGAATAGCACTGATAAGTTGGCACCTTCAGTAGGAATGGCACATGGTCTTCAGAGGCTTCCTATATAATGGAAGTCCCATATACAGGTGTTAAGACTTGTAGTCCGACTTAAAGATTGTTAGCTGAGAGCTGTGAAAAGAATTATCTGAATCTTAGAATTATATTGAAAATTTTCGAAACGGATGATTACTCGAGATGTCCGTCTCTTCTTGACGTCACCACCTCTTCTGGATGGCGTCCTGTTATTGATTAAAACAAGGAATTATACACACTACGAAGCTCATCATCTTTATTATTGTCTATTATTCTTGATTGTATGAACTTTTGCAGCAATTTGTGTTTTGATGTCTATTGTATTGCTGTTCCCTTAATTGCTATTTGTTTGAACTTGAGAGAGCCCTGGAATTGATTAAAACAAGGAATTATACACACTACGAAGCTCATCATCTTTATTATTGTCTATTATTCTTGATTGTATGAACTTTTGCAGCAATTTGTGTTTTGATGTCTATTGTATTGCTGTTCCCTTAATTGCTATTTGTTTGAACTTGAGAGAGCCCTGGATTTGGGGAATTGCCACCAACAGCCCAAGTACTGCAAGGACAGTCAAAATGAACACTCTGAGCTGAGAATACTGAATAATGGCTGCTACCATCATATGAACAACGACAACTACTAGCACTTTATTATGGTTTTAGAATTGTTTTAATTGCAACTTATGTTGCCAGTTTGGTGTAGCGGTTAAGTGCGTGGACACTAATCTGAGAGAACCGGGTTTGATTCCCCACTCCTCCACTTGCAGCTGCCGGATGACCTTGGGCAAGCCATAGTTCTGACAAGAGCTGTCCTTGAAAGAGCTCTCACAGCCCCACCGACCTCACACTGTGTCTTTTGTGGGGAGGGGAAGGGAAAGGAGTTTGTAAGCCGCTCTGAGACTCCAAGTGAAAAGGGGGGGGGTATAAGTCCAATCTCCTCCTCCTCCTCTTCTTCTAATGTAATTTATCTGTTTTATGTAAGCTGCCCTGAGTCAGCTCTGGCTGGGAGGGCCAAGGGCGGGGTAGAAATTCAAAAAATAAATCCCCCCCCCAAGAAATATTGATAAGGAGGGCAATGGTGGTTCTCCATAGTACTGGTGAACCCCATTAGAAATAGGATTTCATCTTCTCTATTGAGGACGGGGGGGGGAACCACCTTCCATCTGCAGTCATAAAAGGGCAACGTGGTCACTAGAATATGTCTTATATCCTTTCAGGGCTATCGCCCCACACAGGAGAGGGACAGTCTTGTCTGCTCCTGTGCCTTTCAAAGTCCTTTGATATGCAGAAATTAATAGGTGAAACTTGACACAGCAGGGAGACAACAAGTCTTATTATTAAATGACCCATAGATCAAGTTGCTGGTTGAAGCTGCAGCAGGGGCATGGAGGGAAAGGGGGAGGGGTGGCTCTACTGCCTTTAGTTTAAGAGCTCCCCACATGTTTCCCTCCTGTGAGCAGATCCCCCTGCCTGTAACTGCCCTATGCCACCCACCAGGTGCAGCTTTCCTCCATAAAGCCACAGCACCAGGAAACCACGGTCTGTTGAATTCTCACCATTCTGACATTTCCGAAAGGCAAAGAAGCCTCTGCGGAGGTATTTGGTCTATTACTGTACTGATGTACTTTGGTCCATGATCAATGCTCCCTCTAAGCTGTGGAGTCTTGTGAGCAAAAATTCTACTTTGTGAGCTCCTGGCACTAAAGTTGTGAGCAAAGAAGAAGAAGAAGAGATTGGATTTATACCCCGCCCTTCACTCCCCAAAGGTGTCTCAGAGGGGCTTACAAACTCCTTTCCCTTCCCCTCCCCACAACAGGCACCCTGTGAGGTAGGGGGGGCTGAGAGAGCTCTGACAGAAAGGGCTCTTTTTCCAGAACAGCTCTTATCAGAGCTACGGCTTGCCCAAGGTCATCCAGCCAGGTGCAAGTGGAGGGGTGGGGAATCAAACCCGGTTCTCCCAGATTAGAGACCGCGCACTTAACCACTACACCAAATTACACCAAACTAGCGAGGTATTTGGCTACTGCATACATTCGTTTGCTCTGGAGCCCTCCTTCCTGAGCTAAGGCAAAAAAAAAAAAAATCTGTGAGCCAGCTCACACTCAACTCGGCTTAGGGGGGACACCGTGTATTACTGTTCTGTGTCAGAAGCATCGTTCAGACAGAGACAGAAATCTGCCAGAGTTTACATCGTGCAATCCCTTGCTCCCGATGAATGACCTGAATATCCGTGTGATCCGGAATAACTCTTATTTCTTATGCTGTTTAGAAAGGGAAACTCCGCCTGTGCTCGCGGCTGCTAGACACAGCATGCGTCCATACAGTCCTGTAAAGAAAGAAAGGAACATTCTGTAGCCCAAGAGAAAGCGGTCGGTCACGACTTAAACGGATCGGCGGGAGTGGAAAAGAGTCTTCCCCCAGTCTCTTAACCATCCAGGTCTCTGGTGCTCTCCCCTTTCATCGGAAGTAGGCGGGGAACCTGACCAATCAGAAAACAGGAAGTAGCAAACAGAGGCATGGTAAATATACTACAGAAGAGGAGGAGCAAAGAACACTGTGCGGTTCCATAGTGTAGTGGTTATCACGTCTGCTTTACACGCAGAAGGTCCTGGGTTCGAGCCCCAGTGGAACCACGGGGTGAGTTTTTTTTTATTTTACTCGACTCAACATTACCCTAATAATTGCTGAGATGACGAGAGGCGTGCAAATTCCACCTCCCTCCCCCACATGAGTGAATTCCTTCTGGGATAAGAATAATGCTGTAGTAGACCAAAGAGTTACCAAAGACGAACAGTATGACGTCCTTCCTCACAGGGTGTGGTGGTTTCTGCTTAATTACTAGCGATCAAACCCGCGAACAAAATTAGCCTTTCTGGGTGATCAAGAGGCAGCCGCCCGAAAGCCCCGCCCGGTGATTCGACATCAAAAAGGCGTGGCGATATTCAGGCACTCCACACACGCTCACAGACACTTTGGGTTAGATCAAATTCATATATTGCTTCCCGGGGGTAAAATAAAGGGCCCGTACTAAAACTAAGGACAAGCGATTGCCCATAGGGGATATACATGAGTGGACAGCGAGTGCCCACAGGCAATACATGCGTGCCAATAGAGAATGCGTGATTGCCCATAGGGGATAATGGAGTACATAATTGCCAATAGAGAATCCATAATTGCCCATAGGGAATAATGGAGAGTAGGCTTGCCCAGAGGGGATAGTTCAGTACATAATTGCCAACAGAGAATCCATAATTGCCAATAGAGAATCCATGACTGCCCATAAGGAATAATGGAGAGGAGTCAGGACGCTTGCCCATAGGGGATAATGGAGTACATACATGCCAACAGAGGTTCCATGATTGCTCATAGGGACATAATTGCCAACAGAGAATCTATGATTGCCCATAGGGAGCAATGGAGAGCAGAGTACACCTGACCATAGGGTATAATGGAGTCCACGCTTCACACAATGAATAAGGGAGACCACGCTTGTCCAGAGGGAATAAGGGAGACCACACGTGCCCATAGGGAATAAAGGAAACCACGCTTGCCCACAGAGGATATTGGGGTCCACGCTTGCCCAAAGGGAATAATACAGACCAAATTTCCCCATAGGGAAAACAGGGCCAATGCTTGCCATAGGGATTAAGAAAGAACAGGCTTGCCCATAGGAACTACTGGGGAGCATCCTTGCCCATAGCGAATAATAGAGACAATGCTAGCCCATAGAGAATAATGGAAACCACGCTTGCCCATAGGGACTAATGGAAAGCACGCTTGCCCATAGGGACTAATGGAAAGCACGCTTGCCCATAGGGACTAATGGAAAGCACGCTTGCCCATAGGGACTAATGGAAAGCACGCTTGCCCATAGGGACTAATGGAAAGCACGCTTGCCCATAGGGACTAATGGAAAGCACGCTTGCCCATAGGGAATAATGGAAAGTATGCTTGCCCATAGGGACTAATGGAAAGCACGCTTGCCCATAGGGACTAATGGGATGTACTAAAACTAAGGACAGCGATTGCCCGTAGGGAATACATGAGTGCCCATAGAGAATAATGGAGAATAGGCTTGGTCAGAGGGGATAGTGCAGTACATAACTGCCAACAGAGAATCTATGATTGCCCATAAGGAATAATGGAGAGGACCCTTGCCCACCTCTATTCCACCTCTCGCGTGTGATGACATCACACGCAAGAGGTCATTCCGGCTCCTCCAGCTCTCTTAAAGGTAAAGATAAAGGGTTGCGGTGCTCATCTCCGTTTCCAGGCCGAAGAGCCAGCGCTGTCCGAAGACGTTTCCGTGGTCATGTGGCCGGCATGACTAAACACCAAGGCGCACGGAACTCTGTTACCTTCCCACCGAAGTGGTCCCTATTTCTCTACTTGCAATTTCTTGCTTTCGAACTGCTAGGTTGGCAGGAGCTGGAACTAGAGATGGGAGCTCACTCCGTCATGCGGCACCCGGGTCTCGAACTGCTGAACTACCGACCTTCCACAGCCTGCAGTTCAGCGTCTTAACCACTTGAGCCACCGCAGCTCTCTTAGGGGGCTTTTAAAAAAGTTATGGCGGCCACTGCCAATAGTATTGCCACTGCTGGCGGCGACAGCTGCAACGGGGGGGGGGAGCAAAACGTTCCCCGCCTCCCTGAGCCCCGGGGTGTTGGCCGTGGACTCCGAGGGCCAAATTCCACCTCTTGTGAGTGTGCGCGGGCCGCCCGCTCGTCCTCCTCCGCCCTGCCCGGCTCAACCCCGGGCTCAACCCTCCGGCTACGTCACCAGCAATCGCCTGCCTGTTTCTCCTCCGCCTGGGCGAAGCTGGAGCCGGGCAGGGGAGCCGGGCAGAGGCGCTTCGGTGGGGGCACCCCCTGCCCTTCGGTTTCCCCTTCCTTCCAGCACCGTAGGAGGGGCGCGCGTTTGTTCCAGGGAGGCCGGGCGGAGCTGGAGGGGGAGGAGGGGTCACAGGAACGGAATCGGTTGGACTCAAGTCCGCAGGAGCTGCCGAGGTAAGAGGATGGGTGGGTGGGTGGGTGAAGCCCCAGGAGCCAATGTCCCCTCTAAGGTGCGGAGTCTTGTGAGCAAAAATTCTACTTTGTGAGCTCCTGGCATTGAAGCTGTGGGCGAGCGATTGGGCTGCTGCATAAATCAGTTTCTGGCATTAAAGTTGTGAGCGAGCGATTTGGCTGCTGCATAAATTAGTTTGCTCTGGAGCCCTCCTTCTTGAGCTAAGACAAAAACGTGTGAGCCGGAGGCTAAAAAACTGTGAGCTAGCTCACACTCACTCAGCTTAGAGGGAACACTGCTCTGGAGCCATCCTCCCTGAGCTAGGACAAAAATGTGTGAGCCGGAGGCTAAAACCCCCGTGATCTAGCTCACACTAACTCAGCTTAGAGGGAACACTGCCCAGGACTTCGGGTTATGAAACTCCACGGAGCTTTCTTGGGCTAGGTTAATGCGCACCTGTGGTCTTGCTTGTGATCTTAGGGTGCTAGCCCCACTTCTTAACACTGCTAGTGGAGTCGGGCTCCTGGAGCGTTTTAGAAAGCACCCAGAAACAGAATTGGGGGGGGGGGGGCAGTGTTCCCTCTTACCTAGGTAGCTCACACATTTTTGTCTTAGCTCAGGAAGGAGGGCTCCAAAGCAAACTGATTTATGCAGTAGCCAAATCGCTCGCTCACAACTTTAATGCCAGTGGCTCACAAAGTAGAATTTTGCCCACAAGAACTCCGCAGCTTAGAGGGAGCATTGATTTTTTTTTGGGGGGGGGACTGTTCCTCTCTCACAGGTTTTCCTGGTCTAGTCTAGAAAGGGGTTGGGAAGTTTACCCCTCAGAGGGAGAAGAGAGAATGGGAAGGGGAGACCCTTGGAAAGATGGACAAGTGGGAGCTTTTACCCTGAACTGGCCCTTTCACGGAGGACAAAAACTTGGCTCCCAACTTCTGTCTGGTAACTCAGGGAATTGGTTTCATTCATTTGATTTTAAGACGCTGAACTGCAGACTGGAAGGTCGGTAGTTCGGCAGTTTGAGACCCAAGTGCCACCTGACAGAGTGAGCTCCCATCTCTGGCCCCAGCTTCTGCCAACCTAGAAATTGAAAGTAGATAAATAGGTACTGCTTTGGTGGGAAGGTAACAGCATTCAGTGCGCATCAGCGTTTAGTCATGCCGGCCACATGACCACGGAAACATCTTCGGACAGCGGTGGCTCTTCGGCTTGGAAATGGAGATGAGCACCGCCCCCTAGAATCAGGTTCGACTGGCTTTCGAGTAAGGGAAACCTTTACCTTTGCCCCTTTCACCTACGACAAAACTTGGCTCCCAACTTTTGTCAGGTAACTCGCTGAAAACAGATTTGTTGCATTTGTTTGGGAGCCAGTTTGGTGTAGTGGTTAAGTGCGTGGACTCTAATCTGGGAGAACCGGGTTTGATTCCCCGCTCCTCCACTTGCATCTGACTGGATGACCTTGGGCAATCCGTAGTTCTGATAAGAGCTGTTTTTGAAAAAGAGCAGTTTCTGTTAGAGCTCCCTCAGCCCCACCCACCTCACAGGGTGTCTGTTGTGGGGAGGGGAAGGGAAAGGAGTTTGTCAGCTGCTCTGAGACGCCTTTGGGTAGTGAAGGCCGGGGTATAAATCCAATCTCCTCCTCCTCCTCCTCCACTGTAGATGATGCCTGACCAACCCCCAACCCCCCCATTCTGATTTCTGTAGCCTTTGGGCAACCGTCTCTCCTCATCCACAGAAACATGGGGCTGTCATGACATCCAGTGAAAGCTTTTCAGTTTTCCTGGGGTCTCCTTGCTTTAATGCCTTGGATGCAGATTTCGGCTTCTTGCTCTGTATCTCACACTCACAGCAAGACAAGCAGCCTCCGTTTTGTCAAAGTGCTGCCTGAAGTGATAGCTGGGCGAAGTGTGTTATGTGCGTGGATTTTTTCAAAAGTCCTGGTTTTATCCCGTCCAAAATGCCTAAAAGGAGACTCCTTCCCTTGCAGCCTCGGATGGTGGGAGAAGATGGCGCATCTCTACCAATTTCTGCTGATCCCCACTCGCCTGACCCTTAAAGCCTCTACAGTCTTGTACCGACTGGGTGCCTGTGGTGTTGCTTGCCTCGCTGCGGTCTTCTACTCTTCGTGGGTGCTCTATTTGGTACTGAGAAAGGGGCCCCGTGCGGTCTTCAGTAAAAAGAGGCGTGATGCGCCACCGAGCTGCCTCACTGACACATCCTGTGGGGAGCACCGATATTTGATACTTAGGGTGAGTACAGGGATACTTAGGGTGTTAAGGGAGAATTCTGCAGAGCAACTGTGTGCGGGGGCTCCAAGGGCAGGCACTGAAATAAGAGACGAGGGCAAGACCCTAGGAGTGGGTGTGGCGGCGGGGGCTCAGTGGTTAAGGCGCTGAACTGCAGACTGGAAGGACAGTCGTTCGGCAGTTCAAGACGCGAGTGCCGCATGACGGAGTGAGCTCCCGTTTCTGGCCCCTAGCAGTTTGAAAGCAAGAAATTGCAAGTAGATAAATAGGGAGGGCTTCGGTGGGAAGGTCACAGCGCTCCGTGCGCCTTGGCGTCTAGTCATGTCAGCCACATGACCACGGAAATGTCTTCGGACAGTGCTGGCTCTTCGGCTTGGAAACGGAGATGTGCACCGCACCCCCAGAGTCAGATTCAACTGGCTTTCGAGCAAGGGAAACCTGACCTTTTAGGAGAAGTACATGCTGTTGGTGCATTGGAAAGGATGGGAGAGGTATCTTGGGGTGCCTGGCCATAACTGCCCTGTTTCTTTATCCCCGGGGGGCTGAAGAACTCAGGGCTGAGGCTCCACTACGTTATAGCTGGCCGGGAAGGGGCACAGTTGATGCTTTTCTTGCATGGATTCCCCCAGAATTGGTAAGTGTTGCGCTGGTGAGTAGCAATAGGAAGACAGATAATGTGTAAGCCTGTTCATTCTCCTTGTCATTGATGGACTGCAGTTATGTTATACAGTGTGGCATTTGACATAATGGGGTATATGTGCATACATCACTGCTAGAAATCGAAAGGTAAGGAGTACTGTGTACAGTTTGGGTCACCACACCTCAAAAAGGATATTATAGCATTGGACAAAGTGCAGAAGAGGGCGAGTAGAATGATAAAAGGGTTGGAACACTTTCCCTATGAAGATAGGTTAAAATGCTTGGGGCTCTTTAGCTTGGAGAAAGGACGGCTGAGGGGAGACATGATTGAGGTTTACGAGATTATGCATGGGATAGAGCAGGTAGAGAAAGAGGTACTTTTCTGCCTTTCTCACAATACAAGAACTCGTGGGCACTCAGTGAAATCACTGAGCAGTTGGGTTAGAACGGATTAAAGGAAGTACTTCTTCACCCAAAGAGTGATTAACACATGGAATTCACTGCCACAGGAGGTGGCAGTGGCTACAAGCATGGACGGCTTCAAAAGGGAATTAGATAAGCACAAGAAAGAAGACCCGCGAAACTCGCGGGGGGGGATCTCCAAACTGAGCTGCCGGAGGAGGAACCAGCAGGAGCAGGTAAGCTTCCCCCCCCCCATCCTGCCGGTTCCTCCCTGTCCTCCACCCTCCCGCTGGATCTCCCCCCCGCCTCCCTCCCTACGAACCGAGGCCTGAGCGGCTTGCAGCCGCCGGGCCTCGTCGGTCCCTCCCCCGCCGTTCCCCCCGCTGCAAAGCGAGGCCCGTGCGGCTTTTGGCCGCCAC
>NW_015160853.1:520105-527974 GCF_001447785.1 Gekko japonicus | reverse complement strand
GGGGGGGACAGTGGTAGGGCTCCTAGTGTCCTGGCCCCACTGCTGGATCTCCTGATGGCACCTGGTATTTTTGGCCACTGTGCAACAGAGTGTTGGACTAGATGGGCCATTGGCCTGATCCAACATTGGCTTCTCTTATGTTCAGTTCTTGGGCAGAACTTCTCAAAAGAAGTGTTCTGTGTGTGGTGATGTTACTCAGTTGCATGGCTTACAGTCTTTGTGATTAACAGTGAATGATTCTCACATCTTCATTTTTTGTATAATTGAAATGTAAAATGTATTTAGTTTCACCCGTACACTAAATAGAATGCAAGATGAATCTTGGCAAATAGAATTGCGGTGTAAACAGTGCCAGGCCTATGTGAAAGAGAAGAGGTTAAGCTAAAGGAGATACTTATGAGATGATATTGTATGGGAGGGAAAGGAAGACAAGTAAGTAATGAGTGATGTGTTTTGGGAGGTGGGGAAGTTCTTCCAGTTTGAAGAAGAGGAGCCAGTTTGGTGTAGTGGCTAAGTGCACGGACTCTAATCTGGGAGAACCAGGTTTCATTCCCCACTCCTCCACTCGCACCTGCTGGATGACCTTGGGCAAGCCATAGTTCTGTCAGAGCTGTTTTCTCAAGGACAGTTCTCTCAGAGCTCTCTCTCAGCCCCACCTGCCTCACAGGGAGGGGAAGGGAAAGGCGTTTGTAAGCCGCTCTGAGACTCTGAGTGAAAGGCAGGGTATAAATCCAATCATCATCTCCTCCTCCTCCCTCCTTCTCTTCATCTTGGATGTATCACAACAGGTTTGCCTGGCGCCATCAGTTGAAGGAGTTTAGGCGGGCATTTAAGGTGGTGGCAGTCGATTTGCGAGGCTACGGCTTCTCGGACATGCCAGCTGGCTCCGAGCACTATCAAAGAGATTGTTTACTGGAGGATATACACGGGATCATCGAGGCACTAGGCGCTGACGAGAAGAATGGTGAGTGGGAAATACGGTGTTGGTGGGAGGCTGTGGTCAGCCATGGTAGTGATGGTTATAGTGGGGTTTGGCTGGTGGTGGTGGGAGGAAAACACCTTCCCATCTGTCTGGTTAACCTCCCAGAGGGCCTGCATGTAGCCTTATTGGGCTTTCCTAAGACAGCAGCAGTGGCCGCAGTGGTTCAGAGGTTAAGATGCTGAGATGCAGACCAGAAGGTCGGTAGCCCGGCAGTTTGAGACCCAAGTGCCGTGTGACGGAGTGAGCTCCCGTCTCTGGCCCCAGCTCCTGCCAACCTAGCAGTTTGAAAGCAAGAAATTGCAAGGAGATAAATGGGTACCAGGGGCTGCGGTGGCTCAAGTGGTTAAGACGCCGAGCTGCAGACCAGAAGGTTGGTAGTTCGGCAGTTCGGGACCCGAGTGCTGCATGACGGAGTGAGCTCCCGTCTCTGGTCCCAGCTCCTGCCAACCTAGCAGTTCGAAAGCAAGAAATTGCAAGTAGATAAATAGGTACCACTTCAGTGGGAAGGGAGCAGCGTTCCGTGTGCCTTGGTGTTTAGTCATGCCGGCCACATGACCACGGAAACGTCTTCGGACAGTGCTGGCTCTTCGTCTTGGTAATGGAGATGAGCACCGCACCCCTAGAGTCAAATTCGACTGGCTTTCAAGAAAGGGAAATCTTTACCTTTACCTAAATAGTTACCACTTCCGTGGGAAGGTAACAGTGTTCCGTGCGCCTCAGCGTTTAGTCATGCCGGCCACATGGCCACGAAAAAGTCTTCAGACAGCGCTGGCTCTTTGGCTTGGAAACGGAGATGAGCACCGCCCCCTAGAGTCGGACTTGACTGGCTTTCGAGCAAGGGGAAACCTTAGGACAGCAGTGGATATGAGGGTTTGGGAATGGGTCTAACAGGTCTGTAGCATCCAACGTGCAAATACTTGCCTGCTGTTTTGTTCTCTTACATCTGTCCTGTTTCTTGTTCTTTAGCATTTACAAAGTGCATCTTGGTAGGGCATGACTGGGGCGCAACCATTGCTTGGGAGTTTGCTGCCAGTTACCCCGATATGGTGGAGAAGTTGATTATCCTGAATGGTGTTCAGTTCCATGTCTTCTCAGGTGAGGCTAGTGCTCTTGTGTGGTTAGAGGTTCACAGCGGTTGCTTAAGGCTTTGGGAAACCCCTCTTCTGTCCCCGGGAGAGAGGAACCTCACTCAGCTGGGGGACTCCCTGTTCCACAATCAATAGCTGCTACAATATCTTGGCCCCCTAGACAGCAGGGACTGGCTGGGCCATTGCAGTTTTGACTTCCTTACTGGAGGAAAGGGGAGGGGCCAGTTGGGTGTGGTGGTTAAGTGCGCGGACTCTAATCTGGGAGAACCGGGTTTGATTCCCCACTCCTCCACTTGCACCTGCTAGATGACCTTGGGCAAGCCATAGTTCTGGCCCAGCTACTCTTGAAAAAGAGCAGTTTCTGTCAAGAGCTCTCTCAGCCCCACCGACCTCACAAGGTGTCTGTTGTGGGGAGGGGAAGGGAAAGGAGTTTGTAAGCCACTCTGAGACTCCTTTGGGTAGTGAAGGGCGGGGTATAAATCCAATCTCTCCTCCCCCTCCTCCCCCCCCTCCAGATAAGCAATGCCATTGGCATTGGTCTACTGTGTGGGTGTCTAGGTGGCACCAGGACTCACTCGATAAATGCCACTTTGCCAAGTTCATTTATTCTTCAACCTTGCAGAATATCTTGCACAACATCCCCGCCAGATGCTGAGGTCCAGCTACATGTTCCTGTTCCAGATTCCCAAACTGCCTGAGTTCCTGTGGTCCTGTGACGATTTCCATGTAAGTGGGGGCCTGGGCCTGGCTGTTCTTGGCTTGTCAGTGCTAGGAATTCAAGCTCAGACGGATGGATCTGTCCTCAGTGGCTGCTTAGACCAGATGTTTCTTCTTGCACTGGTGGCCATTCATTTTCTGCTCACGGCTGTGAGCCGCAAATCACAACTGTGTTCTATGAGTTCATCCTAAACATTTCTGCCAAGCTGCCTTATCGACACAGGATTATGAGCTGCTTTGCCTTGGACAGACGTTTCATTTTAGCTGAGCCAGAATTATGCCATAGAAGAAGAAGAAGAAGAGATTGGATTTATACCCCGCCCTTTGCTACCCAAAGGAGTCTCAGAGCGACTTACAAACTACTTTCCCTCCCACTCCCCACAACAGACACCCTGTGAAATAAAAGAAAAAGAGATTGGATTTATACCCCGCCCTTCACTACCCAAAGGAGTCTCAGAGTGGCTTACAAACTCCTTTCCCTCCCCACAACAGACACCCTGTGAGGTAAAAGAAGAAGAAGAAGAGATTGGATTTATACCCCGCCCTTCACTACCCAAAGGAGTTTCAGAGCGGCTTACAAAACTCCTTTCCCTTCCCTCTCCACAACAGACACCCTGTGAGGTAAAAGAAGAAGAAGAAGAGATTGGATTTATACCCCGCCCTTCACTACCCAAAGGAGTCTCAGAGCGGCTTACAAACTCCTTTCCCTCCCCCTCCCCACCACAGACACCCTGGGAGGTGGGTGGGGCTGAGGGAGCTCTGACAGAAACTGCTCTTTTTCAAGAACAGCCCTTATCAGAACTGTGGCTTGCCCAAGGTCATCCAGCCAGGTTCAAGTGGAGGAGTGGGGAATCAAACCCGGTTCTCCCAGATCAGAGTCCGCACACTTAACCACTACACCTAACTGGCTCTTAAAGTATAAGAAATATGGATGTTAAACATAACAAATGGGTGGATACAGACAACACCTGCTGCCTCGAGAACCCTGGGTTTGTAGGGAGGATACAAACATTTTAAATAAAATGTAGTTAAAATCCTTCTTCTTTACAAGAGAACAGCCAGCCTGTTTACCAAGGACTACAGGCATACAATATTATCATAATTTAATTTGTATCCACCCACTGGCTCTTCTAGTACAATATAGTGCAAAGGTGAACAGCTCTTATGAGATGCTGAGATGGGTAAAATGTTGTATGCAGCCCTGTATTCATTTTCTGAGAGGGGTAAAATGGTGTATGCAGCCCTGTATTCATTTTCTGACAGTGATTTATATAAAGTGACAGAATAAGGAATAAGGTTTTTTTGCCTTTTACTACTTTCAAGGAGGCTGTGTTCCATAAAGAAAGATTTTGCATATTTGTCTTTAAAAAAGAATCAGTAAATCAGGTTTCCAGATCAGATGGTGAGATAATAGCGGTGGCAACCAAGGTGTAGTTGACTGAACATCTATCTTAATGCATTGCTGGTGTTTAAAAGTGTTTTAATAAGTAAGGAATGCAGATTTGAAACCCGTTAATAACTCTGGAGACATCTGGTTGCTTTTTATCACTTTTGTTGTCGATCCCAGGGAGAAAGACTTAGTGTTAGTTTAGATCTCCAGTTTATGTATTTCAATACTTCTATATCACTTTTCTTCCCACTAGTCCTTACAGGCATGTGTGAGAGAGTGTTTATTAGCATACTTTGATGCCTAGAATACTCATGTATATAACTGGGTGTTGTAGAGGTGTATCCAATCTCCCCCACCACCACGGCATTGTATGTCTCCTCAGACTTTAAAGTATACGATGATGAGCAAGTATGGAGGAATTCAGAACCCAGCACGCTATCTGACAGAGGAGGAGATGGATGCATATATCTATGGATTCTCAGAGCTTGGGGGTTTAACTCCACCTATGAATTACTACAGGAACAAGTTCAGGTGAGAGAACCCAGTCCTCTCTAGCTCGGTTCATATGTGGAGGAAGCATTTCTAGTGCTTGCTGGCTATCTCTGCGGGGCTGGGGTTACAGTATTTACTTATTTTATTTATTAAATTTATATCCCGCCATTTGGTGGGCTTAGGGCAGCTAACAACATATATATAAAAATGTATACATTTAAAACTCCAAAAACTCCACAAAATATACTAAAAGCAAATTAAGTTAGAATTGCAGTATAGAACCATACTACTCAACACATAACTATAAAAGATGGCGACGTACTGTTAACATTTGAATGGCAGCCCACATCCTAATCCAGGCCCCTGCCAGGCTGTTGATCGTCCGGTTAGTGGTGCTGTCGGTGGTAGGGCCAGGGCCGTGATGTTAAGGCGGCCCCTACTTGAAAGCCTGGCAGAAGAGCTCCGTTGTCATCCGGGAGCTCATTCCACCAGTTGGGGGCTGCCACAGAAAAGGCCCTGGCCCTCGTTGTAGCCAACCTGGCCTCTTTAGGGCCCGGGAGTACATCTAAGTTTTTCCCTTGGGGGGGGGGAAACGTAATTGGTTGCAATAATGTTGTGATCCTAACATTTTAGGGAGAGCACAAAATCCCACTAGACCAGATGGCAAACCTTTTAGAGACCGAGTGCCCAAACTGCGACCCAAAACCCACTTATTTATCGCAAAGTGCCAACACAGCAATTTAACCTGAATACGGAGGTTTTACTTTAGAAAAAACAACTCATACATTAATTTAAGATGATCCAAACAAAGTAAGGAAAGCAATCCCAAATTCTTTCATTTACTTAAAATTATTTGGCCGAGAATTCGACACTTTAATGATGGTCTAGGCCTGGCTGGGGTGATGGCACGTGTGCCCACAGAGAGGGCTCTGAGTGCCACCTCTGGCCCCTGTGCCATAGGTTCGCCACCACTGCACTAGACTAAATAATCCCAGAGTAAAACACTCTTCTTCCAGTTTCTCTTTCTCTAAACATGTATCTTTGCACGAAAGGGATGGGGGAATTCTGTGGTCTTCAGAAACTGGTTTTCAGAAATTGCATTTTCTACTAGGGTAGGACATGGCCTTCCAGGATTTGACCTGTGGTGGGGAGAAAAACGCTATCTTGCTGTCAGATTTCTGCAGACTCTTCCTGGGTCTGAGAGCTCCACGGGGAACGGATAGGGTTAGTCCCGGCTTGCATGAGCTAAGAAAATGGCGAACTGGTGGCTGTTCAGTACCCATATAAACATTTATGTATGTCCCTCTGTCTGTCCCTGTAGCTGGGTTCCTGCAAAGCGCAAGGATATACTGGTGGACACCCTGCTGATCTGGGGAGAGAAAGATGCATACCTGGAAAAAGCGCTTCTTCCACTTGCACAGCAGTATGTACGGAAGAGCATCCAGGTGGTTTGCATCCCTGAAGCCGGCCACTGGGTTAGTGAGGACCAACCTGAAAAAGTAAATCAGCTGATGTGGGATTTCCTCCGTGAGAGAGAATGAGAATAAGGAGGAGTTAACTGCTTGGTACACAGAAAGAACCCCTGCTTCTCCGCTCATGTTCTTTGAAATGTTCCTGCACCGTACTGGTTCTTGAATCCAGTGGAACTAATTGGATTTCTTCAGGGTTTCCTGGGGACAGGACCACAAGGATGCTATGCACCACAACAGGTGGCTTAGCTCTGTACGGTGCGCCTATAATACCTGTGGAAGAAGAAGACTTTCCTTTCATATTTCTCTGGTTCTGTGTGCCCTGACATGGGCATTTCCCAGACCGCAGCCGTCTTTCACGTTTTCGTCAATATTCTGGCGGCTCCAACGATCGCGCTGTCAGTGTGATCGGTTCACACCGACATTTCCCCCTCAGTCTTTCCCTGTCGGTCTTTCTGTCCCTTCAGATTCATAACTGAGGGTGACTGCTTGTTTCAGCACAGGCGCCTTCCAGCACTGAAATGTTTCACCTCAGGCATTCCGATTAAAACAACAACAATCACCCAAGCCCACCCTTTCTGCTGGGGTTCGGGTAGCAGTCCTCAAGGCAGGGGGGAAATATTAAGATTTTCCAGGAAGAGGCTTTCTTGCGCATTCATTTTGCAATGAAAATAAAAAGTATGGGAGAAACCAGTTTAAAAAGGAACAGGGGGGAACGAACGAATGAGTGAATGACCCGGTGATTTATGTCCCACCCTTCACTACCTGAAGGCGTCTTAGAGCGGTTTATAATCCGTTTCCTTCACTACCTGAAGGCGTCTCAGAGCAGTTTATAATCCCTTTCCTTTCCCCTCCTCCACAACACACACCCTGTGAGGTAGGTGGGGCTGAGAGAGCTCTTTTGAGAGAACAGCTCTGAAAGAACTTATGATTGATCCAAGGTCACACCAGCAGCTGCATGTGGAGGAGTGGGGGATAAAACCCAGTTCTCCCAGATTAGAGTCCGCGCTCCAAACCACTACACCAAATGAGAACCGGGACAGCACTGGGATGTTTACAAAGTTGTCTGAGTACAAGAAGAAGAAAAAAAATGGTCACATTGGGGAATGCAAATGGAGCTTTAAGGCAATCTGGAAAACACCACAGTTGAGTCTTCAGCTAAGCTCCGTTTTTGCTGTTCCAGCCTTGTGTTTCTTTTCACTGGCACTGAACTGCCTGAGCAGTAAGCAGAAAAGAAGAGATTGGATTTATACCCTGCCCTTCACTACCCAAAGGAGTCTCAGAGCAGCTTACAAACTCCTTTCCCTCCCCCTCCCCACAACAGACACCCGGTGAGGTAAAAGAAGAAGAAAAAGAGATTGGATTTATACCCCGCCCTTCACTACCCAAAGGAGTCTCAGAGCAGCTTACAAACTCCTTTCCCTCCCCCTCCCCACAACAGACACCCGGTGAGGTAAAAGAAGAAGAAGAGATTGGATTTATACCCTGCCCTTCACTACCCAAAGGAGTCTCAGAGCTTACAAACTCCTTTCCCTTCCCCTCCCCACAACAGACACCCGGTGAGGTAGAAGAAGAAGAGGAGATTGGATTTATACCCCGCCCTTCACTACCCAAAGGAGTCTCAGAGCAGCTTACAAGCTCCTTTCCCTTCCCCTCCCCACAACAGACACCCGGTGAGGTAAAAGAAGAAGAGATTGGATTTATATTTATTATTATTATTATTATTTATTA
>NW_015160853.1:488432-519436 GCF_001447785.1 Gekko japonicus | reverse complement strand
TCAGGCACAGGACCTCCGTCTTCGTCGGATTCGGTTTCAGTCGACTCAGTCTAAGCCAGTCCGCTACATCCCGCAGCGCTCGGTCCAGATCTTCAGGGTTAGAGCCAGACTGGCCCAGCAACAGATAGAGCTGGGTGTCATCCGCATATTGATGACAACCCAGCCCATGCCTCCGGGCAATCTGGGCAAGGGGGCGCATATAGATATTAAACAGCATCGGTGAGAGCACAGCTCCCTGGGGCACTCCACAAACTAGTGGGTGCCTCTGGGACGTACTCTCCCCGAGCGCCACCCTTTGTCCCCGACCTTGGAGGAAGGAGACAAGCCATTGCAAGGCAAGCCCCCGAATCCCCACGTCGGCGAGGCGGTGGGCGAGCAACTGGTGATCGACCATGTCGAACGCAGCCGACAAGTCCAACAGCAGAAGCGCCGCTGTCCCGCCCCGATCCAGATGCCTACGGAGGTCATCTGTGAGGGCCACCAGTACTGTCTCAGTCCCGTGGCCCGGGCGGAAGCCGGACTGAAACGGATCCAGCACGGAGGTGTCATCCAGAAAGGCCTGCAGCTGTGTCGCCACCGCCCTCTCTATTAGCTTGCCTAAATAAGGCAAATAAGGCAAATAAGCCTGTAGTTGGTCAATTTGGCCGGATCCAAAGCTGGTTTTTTAAAGAGAGGGCAGACTACCCCTCCCTTTTCTCCCCAATGTGAATGGAAGCTTTGCTCCACCACTGTACATCTTGTACTCACCAGGGCAGGTGGAGCTATTAACACATCAAGAGGAAATGGCCTATTAGTATGTAAAATTGTCTGGGTGCGTCGCTGTACCTGCGAACGTCCTGGTAACACCCTTTGGCACAGGGAGATAATTGGTTGGGATGAGGAGATTAAAAACAATTCCTGTGGTTAAAGTAGGATTGGGTAACCGCTTTTAAGACTGTATAGCCTGTAAGGGATAGAATGAAGAAATAAAGGGACTGCTCAGTGTAAAGGCGGGTAGAGTTGTGTGTACCATTTCCAAGGAAAACCTGTCAGTGTGGCTATTAAACCACCACTGTGACAAAGAGGATTTTCAGTGCTGGTCTTGCTCACCCCTAAAATGCGTGTTCTGTTGAAGTTGTTAGGATGTAATGTTGCCTGTTTGGATGAAAATCCCCAGAATTACAGTATGAAGTACAATAAGAAGCAGTAGCAAGCAGGCTAGGGGATGGATACCAGCAGGGACGCCATACCTTCATTCACACGGAGGAGGAGGACGAGGAGATGGTGATACACCACCCTTCACTCAGGCTGTGGTCACACGGCAAGTGTACCGCGATTTGTTCCCACTGTAGATTTGATCAGGGATATTTTTAAGCGGGTTCAGATGATCACACATCCCTTACCCAACCGCTTGCATCGTGCAGCGATGCTCCAGGTACCGTCCAGACAGTAGCAGTGCGGCACAATTTAAAAAAAATTATTTGCACATGCGCATATGCACATATGCACACAATGGTGAAAGCCGGGGGGGGGCTACCGGAAGAAGGATGTTCAGATTACCTAATCGCAACCATTGTGAGAGAGGGCTGTCCAGATTGGCAAAATCGCGGATTCAAAGCGCAAGTACCCGGAAAGTACTTGATTTTCCCGGTGTCAGAAAACTCGCTAGGGAACCGGGAGGATCGCGCGAGTGAGCTCACTTCGGTGCGGGAGACAGATGTGGGTGTCTGATCAGCAATTTTAAATGCGAGAGGGAACAGCGGTGCAGCCCGATCAAAATGACCATGTGACCACGGCCTCAGAGTCTCAGAGTGGCTTATAGTCACCTTCCCTTCCCCTCCCCACAGCAGACACCCTGTGAGGTGGGTGGGGCCGAGAGAGCTCTGAGATGACTGCTCTTGAGAGAACAGCTCTGAGACAACTGTGGCTGACCCAAGGTCACTCAGCTGGCTGCATGTGGAAGAGTGGGGAATCAAACCCGGTTCTACAGATTAGAGTCCACCGCTCGTAACCTCTACACCAAGGAGGCTCTCGGGAGAAAAGTGACATACGAATAAATAAATGGCATTACATCGTCCATTCTTGGCAGCTCAGTAGGAAAGAAACCCAACTCCTTCAGTCCTTCACTCCGCTTCTGTTGCCTAAGCAAGGGATTGTAGGCAGGATGAGGAGGAAGTAGTCGTCGTCACCATGGATCTCCAGAATTTATACCCTGCCCTTCACTCAGTCTCAGAACAGCTTACAATCTCCTTCCCTTCCTCTCCCCACAAGACACCCTGGTAGGTGGAGCTGAAAGAGTTCTTTCGAGAACTGATCTTGAGGGAATGGCTCTGAAAGAACGTGACTGGCCCAAGGTCACCCAGCTGGCTGCCACGTGGAGAAGTGGGGAATCAAGCCCAGTCCTCCAGATTAGAATCCTGCCGCTCCTAACCACTACACCAAACTGGTCACGGCAATATTTTTGAAAATCTGCACAACCTATCAAGACTCCTATGGCCCATCAGAAACTTTGCTGGGCAAAATCCCCCACCTGGCCTTGCCCACTTTTTAAAACCACTTAGTGGGCACCAGGAAAAGTGTTAGCAGGCAACATGGCGCCCATGGGCACTTGACCAGTCTGACTTTCAACAATGTGATCTTTTTTTTTTTAATACCCGAAGGTACTTTTATTAGTTTTTCTTTTCATTATACACTACAAACAACACATAACTACCACTAACAAACATAGAACATACAACAGGAGGCTTATTCCATATTCTATTCTTCAATTATCTATCTGTTACATTTCTAATCTCATTGTCTATTTTGCTAGCTTTATCTTTTCTGCGTTCTCTAATTTCCATCAAGTTATTATGCTTATATTATACCAGTCATAAAATCTCTTCCAAGTCTTTTGAAAAGTCCATTCTGTTCCAGCTCTCATCTCCAATGTCAATTTGTCATTCTCAGCCGTTTCAAACAGCTTATTCACATATTCTTGTTTTGTTGGAATCTCCATTGTTTTCCAATATTTAGCGTATAGAATCCTTGCAGCTGTCGACAAGTGAACAATCAAATACCTATCCGCTTTATCAACAATGTGATATTTTCAACAGGGAATTGGGTGAGGACTGCCTTATTTGCTTTGGACTGTAAAGGTAAAGGTTTCCCTTGCTCGAAAGCCAGGTGAATCCGACTCTAGGGGTGCGGCGCTCCTCTCCGTTTCCAAGCCGAAGAGCCAGTGCTGTCCGAAGACGTTTCCGTGGTCATGTGGCCGGCATGACTATATGCCAAGGCGCATGGGACACTGTTACCTTCCCCCCGAAGCAGTACCTATTTATCTCCTTGCAATTTCTTGCTTTCGAACTGCTAGGTTGGCTGGAGACGGGAGCTCTCTCCATCACGCGGCACCAGGGTCTCGAACTGCCGAACTACAGATTTTCTGGTCTGCAGTTCAGCGTCTTAACCACTTGAGCCCCCGCAGCCCCTGCTTTGGAATATAAGGACTCATAAATAACTGACTTACACATGACACCCCCCCCTTCTTGTTAAGTTCATGGATCTTTTGCTGTGCTGCAGTAAAGAAGTGTTGCCAAAATGCATTTATGACTATTTCTACCCTCAAAGTACCTATCGCTTCCTTGGTGGGATCCTAATGCATGATCCCTGATTGAAATGTGTATCTCTTTTTTCCCCGGAATTATGAATTCCCTTTTTGCTGCCCTTCAGCCAACGTTCCCCTTGTCTGATAAGACTGGTGCATCCAAGTTAAAGCTCTCAGACCAGATCTCCTTTGCAGGAAAGGCATTGCCCCACTGAATGTGAATACTTGTGGTTAGAATGGCTATATTTACTTCTCTGTGTGAGTTGCTAATTGAGGTGCACATGATTGTAGGAAGGGACTCAAACTCACGTGTGCAGAATTCCCTAGATGTCCTCAGTCTAGAACTTTCCTTTCTTGTATCACAGTCAGGGTGGATAAAAATCAATGACTTTTTTAAAAATTAAAAATTGGATTTTTAAAATTTTAATTGGATTTTTTGAGGAAAAATCTATCTAAAGATAGTTTTCTATTTAAGATATGTTATAGTCCAAAGAGGGGCTGTGGTGGCTCAGTGGTTAAGATGCTGAACTGCAGACCGGAAGGTCAATTGTTCAGCAGTTTGAGACCTGAGTGCCGCATGACGGACTGAGCTCCCGTCTCTGGTTCCAGCTCCTGCCAACCTAGCAGTTAGAAAGCAAGAAATTGCAAGTAGATAAATAGGTACCGCTTGGTGGGAAGGTAACAGCGTCCCGTGTGCCTTGGCGTATAGTCATGCCGGCCACATGACCACAGAAACATCTTCGGACAGTGCTGGCTCTTCAGCTTGGAAACGGAGATGAGCGCCGCACCCCTAGAGTTGGATTTGACTGGCTTTTGAGCAAGGGAAACCTTTACCTTTACTATAGTCCAGAGGTTATTCATCCTGAAATAAAGATTAGTTTTTAATTATGTAGCATGAGGCTGTATATTAATGGAATGTTTAAATTTTTTGGTAAATGAATCCCATTAATCCATTCACAATGTCATGTTCTTCCAGAGGTTTCTGTAAGATTATTGGGCAGTTTTTTCTATCTAGAAGATATTATCACAGATGCTTGGTTTTACAGTTCTCAGAACTGTGAATTTGTGTCTGCAGAGATCACATGCCTCCTCAGCAAAAATGTTATAAAATAAGCATAAAAAGCTGAGAAAAAGGCCTTAAGCCCATTGTTCCTTTGCAAATCTATGTACACAGAATCAATCCCTTAAGTGCTAAATTTCAAAACATTCAATGAATAGAAGATTGTTGGGAGTAGAACAGATCTGCACAAGAAGCTAAGTGTGAGGAGAAACAGGCACGCAGTAAAAATGAAAAGTGACACCTTTTGAACAGAATACTCCGCAAGTCTTTGGATCTTTGTGTGTATAGCCTGAGGTTTTCCCTGGAGGAGAAAACCTATAATGGCAGCAGGCCGTAAAAGAGACCCCGTTTGGGAATATTTTAATGACGTTACTCTACCTATGCGTAAAGACGGGCATGCGTGCAAAATGCAAACACTGCAACAAAGAAATGTGTTTCATTTGGTGGCCCAAATGAAATAACATCATGAGAAGTGCTGTGATGAAGACAAACAAAAGGAACATGTTCGGACTGGCAGCATCTTCAGGTTGGTAAACATTTTGATTTCATCATCTATCTTAAAGACAGCCTCGAGAAACTGTCATGTTTGAGCAAAATTAGATTTCTTATTATTACTGCATGTTACTGTCATTTTGATAAAGTTATGAAGAAACAAAGAGTTGAAACAAGCAGATATTCCTTTTTTGGGCACTACTGAGTGGCAGTGAATACAATGAGTAATACTAAATAAGCAGAAATGGTATAAATCAGGGGTGTCGAACTCATTTATTATGAGGGTCGGATCTGAAATAAATGAGACCTTGTTGAGCCGGGCCATGTGTGTCATAAAATGTAATGCCAGGGAGCAGAGATATAAACTGTATAAAGGACACAAACGCAAAGGTGGGTTTTTTTACTTAAAAACATGCTTAAAACATTAGCACTCTGGCAATATTTTGTTTATTTAACAGTGTCTGATACCTCTTGCTCTGAATTATTGCACCAAAGTGCTGTTGCAATCTTGAGTATGCTGTTCAGGTGTGTATCTGTAAGCTGCAAACCTACGATGACGCAGCAGCAGCAGAACTGGAAGCAGAAGCAGAAGACAGTGGGCCTGATAGAAGCCCTCCGGGGGCCTCATCCGGCCCCCGGGTCGCATGTTTGACACCCCTGTCCTAGAACTTATTAAAAGAGACTATGTGGCTCTGGTTAAAAAGGTGAAGGACCTGGGAGCACAGGTTGTGTTTTCGTCAGTTCTTCCTGTCGAAGGCTGTGGCTTAGGAAGGGAAAGAAGAATACTGCAAATAAATGACTGGCTATGTAGATGGTGTCATCAGGAAAGGTTTGGATTTTTGGACCATGGCTTACACTTTCAACATGAAGCTCTTCTATCGGGAGGTGGTTTGCACCACACAGGGGTAGGAAAAACGTGTTTGGCAAGAACCTTGCAAACCTAATAAGGAGGGCTTTAAATTAAATCATACGGGGAAGTGAGTCAAAAACTCAAAGCCTAGTAATGATGCCAATAACTGGTGATATGAACCCTAAAGTTTTGTGGAGAATGGCTCATATTGCGGTCTTAGCTTGTATATCTGCTATTGAAGACATGTGCAGTGGCACGGAGGCACTGGCGGGCCCAGACAAGGCAGCGAGCAGCAAGAGTGCCAGGCAGCTGAATCACAGCAGGTTGTCCCTTACCTGGGTGCGTCAAGGACAGGAGGTAAGAATGTGCCATCACACCCAGTTTCTACCAAAGTCAGGTCTGACCTGGTATGATCTGTGTAGGACTGGGAGACAAGGCCTAGGCCCAGGAGACCTGTGCGGAAGTGGAAAGCAGACAGCCTACAGTCCCCACAATGCTTGGTGCCAGTTGTAACCAATCGGTGTCCAGAGATTGTATGAGGGGATTGTTACTTAAACAGTGGGCTGTGGAACTGCGTTCTTTTTCTCTCACAGAGTTAAGCTGAGAGGACAGTCTGGTCTGAGAGAAAGATCCCTCACTTGGGACAGAGTGAGTACAGGCACAGGCCTCATCATCACGCCTATATTTCTCAGCTTAAAAGGGGCATTTTTGGCTGGGCTTGGGAGGGTCCAGAGTTGTGGCAGAGGAAGGTGGCAAGCCACGGGGTAGCATGACACCTGGGTACATAGTTGCTGATTCAGCAGCTCAGGAGTTCCGCTACACATTGGCTGATTCTACATTGGCTTTTCCCTCCGTTGTTTTAGCAAAACCATGTTGGCACAGAAATTCCCCTCGGCACTGCATGCTGCTTTCACTTCCTTTGATCATTGGATTTTATGGCAGCCTCCACACTCCATGCCGCTTTTGCTTCTTTTATTCATTGGGTTTTCTGGTACCTTCTGCAAAGATTTATGGCTGTTTTTATGGCTGTTCAGCGGTGACTCTGCAGTCAGTACGGTGTTGGCCCCGGGGTATCTGAATGTGGTTTTGAGCTGCACTTTTTCCTCCCAGTTGAGAAAATGTGGAGCGAATGCTAGGTCCTTTCTGCATTTGCCTGCCACTCCAGATTTTCTTTGTCTCCGAGTCGAGGCAATTTAAGTCCACGGCAAAGCAGCATCCAAATAACCCAGGGCAACAGCAGGCTGAAACCGGGCAGGCCACTGAAGCAGAATAAAAAGAAGGCTGAACTCGATTTTAGTGCAGAATGTGGGTTAAAAAGGTTGAATTTGATTTTAGTGCAGAATTGCTTTAAGGACACCGTAGTGAACATGGATTAAAAGGAAAGTGCAGAAAGGGGCCTACATGCAGAATTGCCCTTTCTCTCCATATACGGCACAATTCTTTCTATTAAAAAGGGACCACAGGTGGCTTCCACAGGGCAAAACTACAGAAACAGAGCCAGGCCTAGATGGCACATAATGCAACAGATGAAGTCAGCCCATTACCCCTACCCTTGGAGTCATTTTGTAGAAAAAGAGGTGCAGGAGCTCATTAGCATAACTCATTTGCATAACTCATTTGCATATGCCACGCCCCCTGACATCACCGGAAGTGTGTCAGAAGGCAACACCAACTGCTCAGGCTCCACTGGACTGTTTTGGATTGCTAGCTGTTGGGGGGGGGGAAATGTGCAGATCTGCCCTCGCAGAGGAGAGAGAGCTTGTACCTGAAGGCGGGCGGCGGAGGCTCTGCAACTTACTTGGCTGCTTCTTGCTCCTCATGGCCCGACTGAGGGCTGCTGGGAGCAGGGGGCGGGGCTTGTTGCATGTGCCTGCCCCCTGGGCTCCTTACTACCGGAGCTCCGCTCCTGTGCGCTCCCGCAGGGAATGACCCCTGCCTACCCTCAATAAATACATCAGCATCAGTAAAGAAGTATTTCACTAAGGTTTGGTTATGACAGAAGAAGCGGCTGCCCTAAAAGTTCTCAAGACACATACACAAAGTAACACTTCTTGTTTGGTGAACTTCATATTGGTTCTGAGTCCTACAGTGGTTATTTTCAAATCAGGTGATGACGCACTCTGCGATTCTTAGACCTCAATGCAGTGGCAAGATTTGTGACTAACTAAAAACCAGTACTTTTTTTGTTGTTAAAAATAATCACACCATTTATATCATCTAAATTACGTTGAATACAAAAAAGAATATGTACAAAGGCAGGCTGACGTCTACTGACAGGAAAAAATGTTGAATTAATTTAAAACGCCGTACATGATAAATGGGAAACATATTTTGGCACCTGACTCTCAAGCACATTGTCAGTGTGACAAATATCAAAACAACTCCACAACATTAAAGTTCCAAATTCATCAAAGGTTCAAAGACAGCAACTTTCGCCTCTATTCATGTAAAACTAGGTGGTTGTTCAGGATCTCACACATAAACCAGTATCTAGGGGTTTACAAGATTATGCATGGGGTAGAGCAGGTAGAGAAAGAAGTCCTTTTCTCCCTTTCTCACAATACAAGAACTTGTGGGCACTCCATGAAATGGCTGAGCAGTCGGGTTAGAACAGATAAAAGGAAGTCCTTCTTCACCCAAAGAGTGATTAACACGTGGAATTCACTACCCCAGGAGGTGGTGGAGGCGGCTACAAGTGGGAATTGGATAAACATATGGAGCAAAAGTCTATCAGTGGCTATTAGCCCCAAGGTATAGACAGGAACTCTCAGTCTAGGGCAAGTGATGCACTGTATTCTTGGTGCTTGGGGGGGGGGGCAACAGTGGGAGGGCTCCTTGTGTCCTGGCCCCATTGCTGGACCTCCTGATGGCACCTGGTATTCTTGGCCACTATGTGACAGAGGGGAATTTCACATTACCCTTTTTTAAGCCATTATTGTACCGTCTTGGAGTCAACCGGTACAGGGCTGCCATTTCACAGAGCCTTTACCCTTCCGGTAAGGAGCCGTCTCTGAAGCGGTTTGACATTTCAGACTGCACCGCTTGGTTTTCCCGCTCTTTTCGCCTGCGCGGGCAATCTCTGTCCCCTTTTTTTTTTTTTTGAACGTTCGTTTTAGAGTGCTATAGTGGTATAGGACTCTAAAACAAACATTAAAAAAACAAAAAAAAGATCGGAGATCGCCCGCACAGGCGGAAAAGGGCAGGCCGCCTTACGTCACTTCTGGGTTTTCCATGCAAGTGAAGTAGCGATATCAGTGACACCACTCCCCCCCCCAAGCAGCTGTGGGCAAAGAGCAGTGCCAGTGGGAGACCTCCCATTGTAGTAGGAGGGCCGGCGACCCCTGTGGTATGGTTTGCAAGGTGATTACAGTAGAGAAGCTTCCAGGCCTTACCATGGCCCTCATGAACAGTATCAAGAACTTGGCCAGGCCTGGAGCTCAAAGTGACATAATTCAGGTCAGATCCAAACTGACCACAAGTCTCATTTTAAGAGAGTTCACACTGAATGGAGATGGGGGGATCTTACTGGCCTCCTGATGGCACCTGGTATTTTTGGCCACTGTGTGACAGTGCTGGACTGGATGGGCCACTGGCTTCTCTTACGTTCTTAAGACTTTACAGCACAGTTTCTTCCAAACCATCACCATTCATATGTTAGCGTCTTTGTCACATGTTTTGGTTGCATTCCTCCTTCAAGAGGATGAATAGAGGATTTCTCTTAAAATCAACTTTTAATAGAACTATAACGGCTTTATACCTTAACAAGTATAAGGCTTGCACTTGAAATTCCACAGGCATCCCACTTTGTCATTCTTGGCACAAACCAGAGAGCGAAAGAAGTCTTAATTCCACTGCACGCAAACAAAGCAAGCAAGTATATGTACAAATGCAGCACATAAAGGGAATTCTACAAGAGCTGTTTTCCTGCTAATTTTTCGTTTAATATCTCAGTAAAGTTTTCTTCCCAGTGATTTTACGGCACTCTAGATGACCAGATGTAAAGCATCTTCCACTTTGTCTGCCACTAGGTTCATTTTACAAGCCCTGAGGGCTTTTACTAAGTCCTCAGCCTTCGCTTCTCTTCCTTTCAATTTCTTCCATGCTAGAAGGGATTGCATCATCTGCTCCTCTAAGTTGTATGAATGGGCAGCCACAATTCGATCTATTTTGGCATCTGAAATCCCAAGTTTCCGAATTAGCATCTTCCAGTTTTTTCCAACATTGTCACATATGACTTCAAAAGCTCTCTCCACTTTACCTAGAAGAGAAATTATGGCTCACGTAAAACACTGATTCACAACAGTACATTTAAGTAACCTGCTGCCACGTACCAAAGGACACCCTTCCCACTTGTAGGTCTCTGAACAGCTTGTGGGTTCTTAAATCCTCATCTGACTGGAACGTGACTCCAGTCTGAGGGCTTCTGATATCTGCCACTCCCCAATTTCTTTCTTCACACCGCATTGGCTACGGAGTTTCTGGGCATTCACAATTAACTTGACCTCAACCTTAATTCCCTCCCACTGAAGAAAACAGTCAAAAGGAAGAAAAGCCAGGCAAGAAGAGAAGAGATTGGATTTATTCCCCGCCCTTCACTACCTGAAGGAGTCTCAGAGCGGCTTACAAACTCCTTTCCCTTCCCCTCCCCACAACAGACACCCTGTGAGGCTGAGAGAACTCTCTTGGGAACTGCCCTTGAGAGAACAGCTCTGAAAGAATTTATGACTGACCAACAGCTGCATGTGGAGGAGTGGGGAATCAAACCTGGTTCTCCCAGATTAGAGTCTGTGTTCCTAACCACTACACCAAGCCGGCCCCCACAGACTCTCCAAAAGCAGCTATTTTCACCAGGGAAATTATCTGTGTTGTTTGGAAAGCTGTAATATTTGGAGATCTTCAGACCTCACCTTTAGGTTGGCAACTCTATAAACACTTCACTGCCTGTTTCTATCATAGTTGTTCAAGGTACAACAATCCTTGACAACCCTTGAGATGACAGCGGGACCCTTTTTCATGGGCTCATTTTATTATTTATTTAAAACAGCAGCTTGATTCCCCTCGGGCCAAATCTGAATTGCTAGATCTACAGAGTGAATCCCCTGCCCAACAATTACATTGGCCGCTGTATCTAAACTAAGCTAACCAGTTTCCCTGTCTAGTTTTTCCTTTAACTGACACTCAGTTGCTGGTGTCAGCTTTCTAAAGTCAGTCACAAAATGCTTGAGAGGGAGAATGGGAGTATGGCGGTGTGGGTGGGTTAAGGGGAATCTGAAATTTGCCCCCCCCCCCACAAGTGTTTCATTGTGGAGGAGGAGGAGATTGGATTTATACCCCACCCGTCACTACCCGAAGGAGTGGTTTACAGTCCCTTTCCCTCCCCTCCCCACAAAAAATACACTGTGAAGCAGGTGGGGCTGAGAGCTCTCTCTCTCTCTCTCTCAAATGCCCTTGAGAGAACAGCTCTGAGAGAACTTGTGACTGACCCAAGGTCACACCAGCAGCTGCATGTGGAGAAGTGGGAAATCAAACCTGATTCTCCCATATTTATTTTATTTATTTATTTATTATGGGATTTGTATCCCGCCCTACCCATTTGGCTCAGGGCGGCATATTAGAGTCCATGAGGAGGAGGAGGAGAAGAAGGAGGAGGAGAGATTGGATTTATATCCCTGCCCTTCACCCGGAGTCTCAGAGCGGCTTACAATCTCCTTTCCCCTCCCCTCCCCTCCCCGCCCCACAACAGACACCCTCTGAGGTAGGTGGGGCTCTTTCGAGGACTGACCTTTCAAGGACAGCTGTTGTCAGAACTATGGCTTGCCCAAGGTCATCCAGCAGCTGCGAATGGAGGAGTGGGGAATCAAACCCAGTTCTCCCAGATTAGAGTCCGTGCACTTCACCACTACACCAAATTGGGCCACAGCTTTTGTTTAAACACTACTATAAGGTACTGAAAAGCTCCCTGGGGGACTTATCAGCATGCATCAGGGCCCCAGGAAATGGTCAGCAGAGGTCCACTCACACATTGGTGCTTTCTCGCTGCAGGCCCTGAAAAGCTGCTGGGGGGGGGTCAACGCAAACCAGGGGCCCCTCCCCCATCACATACACCTCACTCTCAACGCTGCCACACAAAAGCAACACCAGTCCACCTACGTTTTTCTGCAGTGTCTGGTTGCTCAGCGGGATCGCCTTCTCCAGCCTCTTCAAAGTGCTCTAGCTTAGTTACCAGATCTTCTCTCTTCAGACTTTTGAGCATCTCTCTTAAGAAGGCTACATCGCAGGGAGTAATTTCTTGCTGTTCTAGGAGAATGCTGAAGAGCTCGATGCCCTTCTTCACAGCTTGCAGCTTCCCTTTACCAATTTTTGACTGGCACAGGAATTTGAGATTGGAGAGCTCATCTGGAGAGAGGCTGCTCGAAAACGAATTCAGTAAAGCCAAAAACGGGTCCATCCTCCGAAATCTAGGGGAAGGGACAGTGCTTAGAAAGCTTACAGAAATAGACATTCAAGATGATTTTCCAAGTTTCTGTTTTCTTTAGCTGTGGTAGATTTTCTGGGTTTTCTGGCCGTGGTCTTGGCACTGTAGGACCTGATGTTTCACCAGTAGGTCTGACTGGCATCCTGAGAGGTATAACACAGAAAGATGGAGTACTCTCTGTGTCAAGGTGACTCCATCTTTCTGTGTTATACCTCTCAGGATGCCAGTCACAGGTACTGGCAAAACGTCAGGTCCTACAATGCTAAGACCAGGGCCACACAACCCGGAAAATCTACAACAGCTAATGAACTCCGGCCCTGAAAGCCTTCCGACAACATATTTCTTACAACAACACCCCCCCCCCCAATAAGGGGGGGGGGAAATCTAGCAAAAGCACTATTAAATTCCAGAACTATTTCCTCCAGCTAGGAATTAATACTTTAACTCGCAAGAAATCTTACTTCCAATTTCACAACGTGCCAAGGAGCTCATACGAACTAGTCGCCCCCGCCCGCCCAAACTTCAGACCAACTCTAAATAAGTTTTTGGGTTGAAGGCAAAAGTTGCAAGAAATCCTAAAAGAGCAAAGGACATTTAAAAGTTTTCAAAAACACACGACATAGTACTTCCTGATCTCAGCCGGCCAGCTAGGAACTTCTCCCGACCCGCCTCCCAAATGCTCCGCCTATGCACGAAAGCGACCCGTCTCTCGCCGGAAATCACATGCGAGACTTGACAAGAACTGCAGGGCGCTCTACCGGACAGCAGAGGGCAGTGTAATCCAACTTTTATAGTGAATGTCAAGAATAGCTGCAAAAGCGAAGTAGACATTCTCAAACAGTTAAGAGATAACGAGTTGGAAAATTTGAATATATTAATTCTTATACAGTTCCAAAATTTGATTTATAATTGTGTTCCTAAATTGCCCCAAGATTAGCTAAAAAAAGGCATACTTTGGGGGGTGGGTTTCCCTCCTGGTCATAAAATTTTAAATCCATATGTTGTTGTTTTTACCAGGCATCTCACCCTTTGTGAACCTGGGGAGGATCTGTTTATGATGCCCTTGTACAAACTATTATTGCTGGGAATAATATATTTTTAAAGCTCCCTGGTCTGTGGCTTCAGCCTATAAAGCAGAATGTGTTATTGATATGTTTACATTTCATGTTTGTATGTTTTGCATGTTCGTAAACTGAAATTTAAAAAAAAATGCACACACGAGCTTCAGAGCTTTGAGGGAACATTGGCTACATGATAGAAATGTGGTTGGTAGGTTGGCTGAAATTACAGACCTGAAGGCCTGTGATGTCACCAAAAGCATCTTCCCTAGACTTCCCAATTTATTATCAAACTTTGCTTTAGAGAACTGAACTGAAGACAAGAATACGGATTTCTTGCTCGAGTCATTTTAATTGTCAGGATCTTTGTTCAGAAGGTGTCTTTGTGAACCTGGGGGAAACTTGAGCCTCTAGTATCCCAAATGGCATGGTTTAGTCATGGCGCAGAGACATAAAAACTGCAGAGTATACTTAGAGAATTCAGATTATTTTATACCACCAGTGGTATTTGAAGGGATTTGAGTTTTTTTGCTGTTTATTATGGACAGGATGATACTGTACTACTTCGAAACTCAAACAATTAAACATTCAGCTGTGGATCTGGGTCAGCATTTAGTCTTAGCATGTTTGGTGGCACATCACCCTTTGTTGCAGAAACAAAGAATGCATTTTAGTAAATGATCTGATTTTGCAAATTCTCTGATCTTTATTTTCCACATAGACAAGATCAGCTCAATACATACTTGGCCCACTTACAAAGTCTAAATAATCTGAATTACAACATCGGCCTCGGTCTTCCACATTGCCATTTAAATGTATACAAGCACAAGACGGGTCTTTGCTTTGGAAGTCATAAGGATACTACCATAGACTAGAATATTGATCTTACTGGTAATCAGCGTGCACATCAGTTTCATTGTCAGAAACACTTTTAACTCTTGGTCATGTTCATAGGGAACGTTGTCCAGCTTCAATATTGTAGTATGGATTATCCTTCATATGTTCTTAAAGCAGGATGTACGCTGTACATGTATATACAACAGTTGGCTCAAGCACAGACATTGTGGTGTCGTGCTTTCATTCAAAACCGCAACGCCAGTATTTGTTCCATTACAATCACATGGCATCTGAATATGCAATGTATTGTTTTGCAAATGCAAATAGTTGTTGCAGACTGGTCTTCATGATGTAATGAAATGGCATATATTGCACATACTTAAAAAAAAATTAAGGTTTTTTATCATAAGTATACGGACCAGTATATGACATTGAAGAACAGGAAGGTAAATGGGAAAAGTGCTCTTGCATAAAGATCAATCCGTTTCGCAGCTGAGGGGATCACAGGTTTGGGAGGAGGAGGTTTCTTGTTATTCTTTGCCTGAGATTTCCCAAGCCCGTTGTTGACTTCAATGGGCTTTCCGTAACAGTCATAGTTGGACAGTTCAAAATCTCTTGGCAGACTTCCAACGATACTGAAGTCATGGGACCGCAGGTCCGATTTCGAAGTGCAGACTTTTTTGCATCGCGTCTCTCCAACCTACAAAACACGAGAGTTTCAGAAGTGATACAATGCTTAAGAATGTCATTTTGAAGCACTAGAGCCCTGCAGGGCCCGCGGGTTTTAACATCGAGCTGATTACAAGCAGAGACATCTGAGAACAGCAGGGCGGTGGAAATCTATTCTGACAATATGCTATCCAAGTTAATTTTTAACTGCCGACAGCACTTTGTTTGTATTGGTTTTATTTGCGGTGTTTTAAACTACTGTATGATTTTAATCTGTATTTATTTATGTTGTATGCAGTGTTCCCTCTAAGCTGAGTTAGTGTGAGCTAGCTCACAGTTCTTTAGCCTCCAGCTCACACGTTTTTGTCTTAGCTCAGAGAGGAGGGCTCCAGAGCAAACTAATCTATGCAGTAACCAAATCGCTCGCTCACAACTTTTAATGACAGTAGCTCACAAAGAAGAATTTGTGCTCACAAGACTCCACAGCTTAGAGGGAACGAAGCCGCCCTGGGCCTGCTTTGCGGGGAGGGCGGGGTATAAATTCGATAATAAATAATAAATAAAAAATAGATACCTCTCCGATAATGCACACACAAATTCTCTGTCATTGGTTTTGCAAGGATTGCTGCTTAACCAGACTACTTAAGGCTGCGGTCACACGGAGCAGTAGCCACGCTACTGAGACGGATGATAGGCAGATTTTCTGGGTGCGATCACACCGCAACATCTGGGAAGCGTAGAGCTCCCATGGTGAACCCGAGGCTTCCCTCCGAAGATGTGCAGTTAAAAACTAGTACCTCCGAGGTACTAGTTTCCGGTAACCGCGGGGCAAGGGCGGGTGTCTGATCGTGTTTCCGGTGGCATCCGGCACCCACCCATGTTCCCTCGCAAAAAGGTGTGTCCACCCCACCCCTGGGTTCCCTTCCCAGCAGCGCTGTTCTCTTCTAGCGCAATTCAGATGAAGAGGAAAGAAGAGCAGAGGAACGCCGGCATCACCTCCTGGGCAAGGCACGAGTGCCGGGGCCGAGGGGGGGGCGTGCCGCCGCCGTGGGGACTCAAGGGAAAGACCATGGAGCAGGCTTTTCATGGGTGGGGGTGGGGTACGACATGCAAAAAGGTTTTTTTTCAAGTCTCCACGGGATGCGCACAAGCACCCAACGGCGCATGCGCACACTTCAGTTTAAAACCAAAACACAGCCTCGTTTGCCGCGCCGCTTCTTTGCCGCATTGTGTGATCGGCACCTCCCCCCTAACCATGGGACCTCGACGGGACCATGAGGGGACGTCTGATCGCGCAACCGTGCGTTATTTTGCACCGGGGCAAACAGCCACGCTTCCCCCCCACATTTTCCTGCCTGTGTGACCGGGGCCAGTGTATGGTTAGACAGTTGTGTCATGGTGAGTCCATTCCAGAATGAGGTAATAATCTGAGTCACCAGGTATGGGGGTAGCACACAATTCTTCTAGGGTAGGTCTACAAGAGGTAACCTGTAAGCGGCCTGAGAACACAAAGCTCCCAGGTGAAGACGTTCAAGGTTCCCAACCAGGTCTGGGTCTTACTGAAACTGCGCATTTTGATGTAAGACTTGTTTGGATTTCCCTTTAAATGAAATGGGTGACAACCAGAAATATGTGAAACACTTTCATACCAAATTAGGCGGTATTAGTTGAACTCGTTTTGCTTCCTTCAAAAGTCCTCAAATGTTTTGCTGGGGCTCCTTATCACGGGATGATCTCACACATGCCCAAATTATCCAGCCACGTATACAGGGGTCATTGTGTGGGACCCCCTCCAATGGAATCAGCCTCTTCTTCTCCCAGTGAGAAGTTGGTTTATTGGGTGTGCATTCAGTCCTACTTATCTGATTCAGTCATGTAGTTTCAGACTGCAGTTGCATAGGATCTGCTCATGGATAAGAAGTTAACCTATCAGCATAACGAGACAAACAATCCACAAGAATAACACACAATCCCAAGACAGTCTGGTATGAAAAAATATATACAGATGTGTGCTAGATGCCCACAGAATAATACAATGGCAAAAGAGACTAGATTAGTGTCTGTTTTTTGTGAATCTGTTATTTAGTGTTCTTTAACATTGCCAGATAGTACATAATTTTTAAAATAAGAGAAGGACACCTTTTGCCTTCATTATAGGCTTCCGAAACACAGCTGCATCTAATTAAGAACATATTTACATTCCTAGAAGGACGGAGGTACTGATGCACAGTCTGGGTCCATTTGACCCTTAACAGTTGCTCACTGCTTTTAATTTAAGGAATATTTCATTGGGAACATTTGGCTATCTCAGGAGAATATATAGTTAACCAGAGAGAAGTACTACTGGACATGTGATTGCACTGGAGGTTTCATTTGTATTTTTGCCCAGTGGTTAAACTTTGGAACAATTGTTTTCTGGTCTTTATTTCATATTTTGTATATGTTTGATTGTATATATTTTTACATGTTAGCCAGTATGTCCTATTTGCATTAGACCTCTGAGGAAGGCCTGTGAAGGCCGAAACGCGTTAGGTCTATTTCATCAGCCTTTGTATTTTTATATTTGTATATGAGGTATGAATGGGCCCTTATTTGTTATTTTGATTTGTGTTTAATAAATACATGTATATTTTTGTATGTTTTATAATTAGATTTTTAGACTTGGCCCTTTTCTATTCTTGACTAACCTTTTTAAGTTCTGAATTCTAGGTTTTGGATTCAGTTTTTTTCCCCTTTTCCCTTTTTTGTCCTTATTGTGTGTTACCCAGAACATTGGTAGGGGCTCATGGTCACACTGAATTTATTTATTTTCATTACATTTATACCCCGCCCTTCCCGCGAACGGGCTCCTGCGAATGAGTTAACAACAACTGGCTGAGGACCACGTTTGTGTACCTGTTTTGGGTGTCAGCACTGGGTTGTGGGTAGCCAAGAGTACACATGGCTGGAGGGACAAGTCCCAACACAAGGGGACAGAATTACAAAGTGAAATGTTGTAGAAAATCTTTCTGGAAGCCAAGGCAGGACCAAGAGGAAAAGCAGACAGAAATACTGGGGGATACAGGCTCTGGCTACATATTAAAAGGTAAAGGTTTCCCTTGCTCGAAAGCCAGTGGAGTCCGACTCTAGGGTTGCAGTGCTCATCTCCGTTTCCGAGCCGAAGAGCCAGCGCCGTCCGAAGACGTTTCCGTGGTCATGTGGCTGGCATGACTAGAAGCCGAGGCGCACGGAACGCTGTTACCTTTCCACCGAAGCGGTACCTATTTATCTACTTGCAATTTCTTGCTTTCGAACTGCTAGGTTGGCAGGAGCTGCGGCCAGAGACGGGAGCTCACTCCGTCACGCGGCACTCGGGTCTCGAACCGCTGAACTATCAACCTTCCGGTCTGCAGTTCAGCGTCTTAACCACTGAGCCACCGCAGCCCTCAACTACATATTAGAAAGTCCTTATTTGGGGTGTGGGTGGGGAGTTGATGATACTAGGATCATGTCTCAAATATGCAATGGGAGTTTTGTACTTCCTGGATGCTCGCCAGTCCTTTTCTATTCATGATCTTGACCTGGGGAGAGAAGCCGCTTCGGCCTTCTCCTCCTGCACTGTTTCTGCATCTTGAAGCTGCCTTGCGGAGCTGTTATTGGCTGCAATGCTCCCTCTAAGCTGTGGAGTCCTGTGAGCAAAAATTCTACTTTGTGAGCAGCTGGCATTAAAGTTGTGAGCAGGCGATTAGGCTGCTGCATAAATCCGTTTGCTCTGGACCCATCCTTCCTGAGCGAAAACAAAAATGCGTGAGCCGGAGGCTAAAAAACTGTGAGCTAGCTCACACTAACTCAGCTTAGAGGGAACACTGATTGGCTGTGTTGCAAAAAGCTGCATGTAGCCACATAAGTAATGTAATCCCTCAGTGGAGCCAGCAGCGGCTCCATAGGGCAGTTTGAGAACACAAAAGCAGTGTGGCGAGGCGGCTGAACCCACTCCTAGGTGTCATGCTGTACGTATGAGCAAAAAAGGACGAGTGTGCATCTGGGAGACATCGTCTCCCATCCCATATCTGAAACAATTACATTTCTACATTTCTACAATTATGACAATCACCAACACACCCAGGGACTTTATAAAGTGCAATGAGTGCAGCCATTTGTAAAGTTTCTAGCAAAGTGCAGATATAAGACCAAAATGTGCATTTATAGGAAAAATGTATAGCTAAGCTTGAGAGCCAGCAGATGCCGAGAAAATACAAGATTAATTCTGAGCAGGAGACGCAGAGCACAGGCTCCGAGTATAAAGCGATCTGACGAAGCATTGAGGGAAACTGATTGTTTACCCGGGAAATCTGTAGTCGCATGGCAATTGTTGGAAGCAGCAGCAGCACTGCATGACGTAAAATAAAGGAGGAGGAAGAAGCAGCAGCAGCATATTCGTGGACTGTAATGGGACTAGAATCATTTTTGCACAGTGAACATTGGTGTTTGAGTCACTGTGGTCCATTTGTGGCTGAAGTAAGTATATTACAGGGAAGTAGTAAGTATATTACAGGGAAAATCCTAAATAGATGTAGGTCCAGCAATGAATGTTATAGTGACTATTGTTAACGTATTTTTAGAATCAATGAATGTGTCAACTTGATGGTAACACTGAATGTGAGATTCCTATATAGGGTAAGATGGATTTACTTATCAACTGTTATACTCACTTTATTTTATAGAGACACCAATGTAATATAATGTAATTTCAATGTAATAGCACTGGAATTCTGTGTTTAGAGATTTGTTCCTGAGGAAAGACCAGAGGTCTGAAACACTTAAATACCCCCAGAATATACCCTATGTTTTCACCATTGACTTCAATGGCCATAGGATATAATGGGGCTGAAATTGACATTCGGCTGGCCAAAAGACTCTCAAATCAGCTCCTACTGATGAAACTGACATGTGGGAGTCTTACTGCCAGCCAAAATTGATTCTGCCCGATTTGGCCGAATCTGAATGGGCCAAAATATATATATATATATTGCACACCCCTACTCTCCAGTCTCTCTCTAGCTCCTGTTATACTTTTGTTGCTCCTCCCTTGTTCCAACCCCTTAATTAAGATTACATTTCTCTACAAGCATAGTTGGACCACTTTTAATGTTATACCAGACCGTCTTGGGATTGTGTGTTATCCTTGTGGATTGAAGCTTGGTGGAACCAGCTGGCTGCCTGGGTGGGATGGAGCTCAGCTGGCACCTGGGTAGGTAATGCAACTATTTCAGCCTTCTTGCTGCAGCTCCGGATGGCCGGTCAGAAGGGGAAGCAGACCACATACCTGGAGGCCCTGGTTACGTCTGATACTGGGTAATCATACAAAGAAATTATCTAAGGTCGTGTCTGACTTATTATGAGTCTCAAAGACAGTTTTACACTGATTCTAGGTCCTTCAGCTCAGATGTTTGGGAGATCTTTACAGGACATTGTACAAGATGAGCTGGAAAGCCAGATTGTCTATGACAGGAGTGCAAATGTGGCTTTGTTCCCAGTGAAGCATCCCAAAAAAATGAAGTAAATACCAGCACAGGCTGCGGAGTTATTTCAGATGGGAATGCTATCCTATTTACTATTGGCAAAAAGAGCTGAAGGCAAAAATCCCAGACAAGATGGGGAGCAGACGAGCACAGAACCCTCCAAAAGATGTTTCCCGATCCAAAGTTTCAAGCCAATTCATCAGAATGTTAGTGCTCCGTGCTTAGTGACAGACAGAGAAGATGAGCAAGATTCTTTCTCTATTTTCGATTGGACATGGATAATGTCTAATGCTGATTCATTGATAACACAAATAAGGCTGAAAACGGCGTGCATTTTCATGAGAAAGATTTGTCTGAGGAAACAGAAAATGACATGAAAACAAAAAAAATCTTGGAATTTAATTCACAAAAGGGAGAAATGAAATTGCACTGGGAATTTTGGGGCTTGAAACAGCAGGTATGGGCATTCAGCCACGTCCCAAAGTGTGTAGTTTAGCCTTGAATCGGCATTTGTGTCTGGCTGTTGGAACATGCTTTATTTTGCAGCATTACAAACAAATTTAACTAATGCTGTATGCACCTAAAACCACTGAGCAAGGGAACCTTTACCTTTACCTATGCTTAACATGGTCTCTGTCTGATATCATGAATGTCTGAACAATGCGTGGGCTGGCCACCCACACCACCGATGTTCCCTCTAAGCTGAGTTAGTGTGAGACAGCTCACAGTTTTTTAGCCTCCGGCTCACACATTTTTGTCTTAGCTCAGGAAGGAGGGCTCCAGAGCAAACTGATTTATGCAGTAGCCAAATCATTTGCTCACAGCTTTAATGCCAGTAGCTCACAAAGTTGAATTTTTGTTCACAAGACCCCACAGCTTAGAGGGAACATTGCACACCACCCACGTGCACACTGACCTGTAGAATGCTGATGTGCACAGGTGTGCCTGTACCATTCACTGTATTCTTCTTAGTGGCATTTCCACCTTTCCCTTCGGCTTGCTCTGTCTTTGCCATCTTTGCCTTTTCAGCTTCAATTCTCTTTGGGTTGTTCAGCATGACTTGAACCACGGCATACTCAACCAGAGAAGCAAACCCAAAGAGAAGGCACGCAATAAGCCATACATCTAAGGCCTTCACATAAGACACTTTGGGGAGTTCAGCAGCAAGCGTTGTACATTCAGATGCCAAGCTGAGCACTGAAAAGATACCTGGGGGGGGGAGGGAGAAAAAAATTATCAGTGCATTAAGTAAGGGAAACCTCCCTGCATTGCTAACCCTTTCCCCTTCTGCTACATCTCACACAATGAAAGCTGCCAGATTTTAAACAATATTTCAAAAAAGGGACACAACTGATGGATGTACCGCCACCCCGCCTGTCAGTGCAGGAGATGAATATGAATGTATATGGTGAATTATGGAATCAGTCACACACAGCAATGCATAGTAATTCTGAGCACATTCAGAACATAATTTCATTGCTGCCCATGGCACATGATTTTAAGATGTGGATAGTGATCTAAGATCATCATTCAAGAAGACCGAATTTAAAAGAAAAAAAAACTTCCTGACTCTAAAAATGTAGTATGTTGGAGAGATGTCCCAACATTAAATGCTCGCTTTCTATATCCACAGGGTTTTCTTTTTACATAAAGGAACATTCAAATATACACTCCTCCCCCCCCCCCAATATTCTGAAGTAGTACAATCCAAGTCGGCTGGATCCTTGGACTTGCATCCATCTTCAGACCAAGTCAACTGCCTTTCAGAATGCTCCTTTCCCACCTCACCACTAAGCTCAAGGATAGGGGTGTCAAACATGTGGCCCGTGGGCCAGATTAGGCCCCTGGAGGGCTTGTATCAGGCCCACAGTGAAACTGGCTGTCTTCTGCTGCTTCTTCCAGTTCTGCTGCTGCATCATCATAGGTTTGCAGCTTACAAATACACACAGCTGAACAGCAGACCCAATATTGCAACAGCACAGAGATTTTGATGCAATAATTCAGAGCAAGAGGTATCAGTGATCAGATAAATAAACAAAATATCGCAAGAGTGCTAAATGTTTTAAGTTAAAAAACCCACACCCTTTGTGTTTGTGTCCTTTATTAAAGTTTGTATCTCTGCTACCTGGCACTACATTTTATGACACCCGTGGCCCGGCCCAACAAGGTCTCATTTATGTCAGATCCGGCCCACATAACAAATGAGTTCGACACCCCTGTCCTAGGATGTTATTGAATTGCAACTAGGAAAGGAGAAAGAATTTGTTCTGCTTAATTATGCTATAAATGCTAGCGTGTATCTTTGTCAATTTATCCCCTTGATGCTGGGTCCTTTTTGCCCAATAAAAAAGCAGAGAAAACAGACTACACGGCCTCCTCTGTGACTGCCCTGTTGTGGGGACACAATGTGGGGACTGAGGGTGTTGACAGCTGCAGCAAATCCCCCAGGAAGCTGCAACAATGAACCCAAGCACTTTGTCTACATATAGCTATATATATTGGGGGGGGGGGGGAGAATAAGGTATTACATCACAGAGAGGGCTGTGGCTCAGATCCAGGTTCAAACCCTGACATTTTTAAATAGAAAGGCTCTCAGCAAAAGACCTTTGTTGCAAAAGACTTTTGAGACCCTGTACACAACAGGGCCCACTTTAAGGGCTGGCCGAGTGTCAAGGCTCATCCAGAGGCGATAGACTCTGGATATCAGTACTGGAAGACATCAGGAGAAGACAGGGCTGCCAAGTCCCCACTGTGTGTACAGCGGGGGACTCCAGCGCCGCTCCGGGAGTGCAACCACATCACCCGGAAGTGACGCAACCGGATTGGGGGCGGGGCTGCGGGCATCCGAGGGAAAACCATAGAGTTCTCCCTCGGATGACCGCAGCCCCGCCCCCAATCCGGTTGCGTCACTTCCGGGTGACGTGCTGACGCCGGGCACGTCGCATGCTTTGAGGGTGGGGTTTCCCCCGGGGCAACAGGCATTTGGGGTGGGGGTTTCCCCGCCCCCGGGGGGACTTGGCAAGCCTAGGAGAAGATGGCCTCTGTCGTGCTTGTTAGCTCTCCAGCACACCTGGTTAGCCACTGTGTGACACAGGATGGCAGGACTAGACGGACATCTGGTTTGACCTAGCAGGGCATTTCTTATTTTCCTATGGCCTGGCAGGGGTCCCCCCTGTTTACCCAGCAAACCTGGCCTCTTATTTCCACCAGGAATGGGAGATCATCACAGCAATGTCACAGGAGCTGCTGAAGCTGTCTCCAACTTCATGCTCTTTTTAGCTTTGCCAGCTCAGATAGAGAACAGTTCTTCCAGAAGGGCATGTGTATAAATGTCCAGGTGAGTGGGTGGCGTGATTGCTGTGGGCACATGTCAGCTAGGCAGCTGCCATCCCAGGTGTGTGTGTGTGGGGGGGAGGCTGATGAATAGTCTGTTGCGGCGCTGGAATCTTAGCTTTCGTTTTTGCTTGCCTAGTCTTATCTGCTAGCTTGGCCCGGTGGCCTTGGTATCCTGTTACTGCTTTTCCCTGGGAACGCAGACCTGTTAGCTTTGGCGGGCTTTTGCTGAATCCCTGATTGGCTCTCGGCCATCAGGGGCCCCTCTTCGAATGTAGTGTGACTCCCGTTTTTGCGCCCTTGCAATTAGTTCTGACACTGAATGCATGCACAGATGACCTGCCTTTCCCGTACTCAATAGACTTGATCCTTCTGAAGGAACGTTATTGAGACTGATTGCTGTGGGATAGCAGGGCATTGGAGGGCACCTGGAACCTGGCAGATACTCATTGTACACTTCACTTAGAAGGCATCCAGTTCGGATGGCATTTTGGAGGAGTTATAAAATGAGAATAAAAATTATAAATAGTAAGAACCCCTGTACATAAAGGTAAAGGTTCCCTTGCTCGAAAGCCAGTCGAATCCGACTCTAGGGTTGCGGTGCTCATCTCCGTTTCAAAGCCGAAGAGCCAGCACTGTCCGAAGACGTTTCCGTGGTCATGTGGCCGGCATGACTAAACACCGAGGCGCACGGAACACTGTTACCTTCCCACCGAAGTGGTACCTATTTATCTACTTGCAATTTCTTGCTTTCGAACTGCTAGGTTGGCAGGAGCTGGAACTAGAGACGGGAGCTCACTCCGTCGGGTCTCAAACTGCTGAATTTTCTAATTCTTAAAGCGATCCATCCATATCTAGCCACTAGAAGAGTTACCTCTGAGTGTCTGTCCGCCAGGAGATTTTTCATAATATGAACTCTTTGCCTACTAGTGAGAGGTAAGGACTTGGGGAGTGGAAGTGATTTATGGAGATTATTATATGCCTTACAGTCAAAAATAATATGTTCTAAATTTTCGATGCCTTTGTTACAGCGGGGACATATACGTTCCTCAAATGGGATTTTCTTATACTTTCCCTCTGTAATTGCTAGAGGAAGGGCGTCCCAGCACATAAGAGTAAACGTTCTCCTATATTCATGGTTTGACAGTTGGTGAAGATAGGCCATAGAACTTATTCTGTTAGTGGGGTTCAATAGTGTATATTTTAGTAGTATATTTAAGGCAGATTTGTATTTTATCCTTAAAGTAAAGTAAAGGTAAAGGTTCCCTTGCTCGAAAGCCAGTCGAGTCCGACTCTAGGGTTGCGGTGCTCATCTCCGTTTCAAAGCCGAAGAGCCAGCGCTGTCCAAAGACGTTTCCGTGGTCATGTGGCCGGCATGACTAAACACCAAGACGCACGGAACGCTGTTACTTTTCCACCGAAGTGGTACCTATTTATCTACTTGCAATTTCTTGCTTTCGAACTGCTAGGTTGGCAGGAGCTGGAACTAGAGACGGGAGCTCACTCCGTCATGTGGCACACTCGGGTCTCGAACTGCTGAACTACCGACCTTCCACAGCCTGCAGTTCAGCGTCTTAACCACTTGAGCCACCGCAGCTCCCATTTTATCCTTAGCAATGTGTAAAACTATTTTTATCTGGTCTATGACTGTTATAATAAACTTCTGTTCTTCTACTCATTGTACATTTTCAACAGGATTCAAGAGGCCAGCTCAGGCCATCTGAGAGCATACATTAACCAATTCAAGCCAGAGCATGAGTTAAATCTGCTATCTTCTTTTTTCCGCCTCTCTCTATAATGAGACACTTATGTCTTTGCGGTTGACGAGCGCCAGTTCTGACCATGCATTTTTAAAACATCAATGAAATGGTGTTTCAGATGGCACAAAAACAGGAAGTGAGGCAGCAACAGAATTCCTGCAGGGAATGTAGCAATCCAACGTTGGTCGTGATCACATGCACAATTAGCCACGCCATCGGCGCGAATGCCGGGCAGATTAAAAGGGCGCGATCGGACACGAACATCTGGGAAGCGCCCCGCACCCGTCAGCAACCCATTTTGCTCCACCGCAGAAGCAGAGTAAAAAGACACTGGTGAAAATCTGGTAGTAAAGGGGTTGCGATGGGCCACGGAAAGACTTTCCCGTGTCTGATCGCTCCAGCGCGCACTCATGGCGTCCCGATGGTCTGATCAGGCCATCCCGACTCCGTGCCGTTGTTTCCGCCTCCTGTCTTAGAATGCCAATATCATAATGCCCCTATATAAATCAATGGTGCAACCTCATTTGGAACACTGTGTGCAGTTCTGGTCACCACACCTTAAAAAGGATATTATAGCTTTGGGAAAAGTGCAGAAAAGGGCAACTCGAATGATAAAAGGGTTGGAACACTTTCCCCATGAGGAAAGGTTAAAGCGCTTAGGGCTCTTTAGGTTGGAGAAACGACGACTGAGGGGTGACATGATCGAGGTTTATAAGATTATGCATGGGAAAGAGCAGGTAGAGAAAGAGGTACTCTTCTCCCTTTCTCACAATACAAGAACTCGTGGGCACTCCATGAAACTGCTGAGCGGTCGGGCTACGACAGATAAAAGGAAGTACTTCTTCACCCAAAGAGTGATTAACACTTGGAATTCACTGCCACAGGAAGTGGTGGCGGCTACAAGCATGGACGGCTTCAAAAGGGAATTAGATAAGCATATGGAGCAGAGGTCCATGAGTGGCTATTAGCCACAAGGTATAGATAGGGGCTCTGGGGCAAGTGATGCTCTGTCTTCTTGGTGCTTGGGGGGGTCAACAGTGGGAGGGCTTCTAATGTCCTGGCCCCACTGGTGGACCTCCTGATGGCACCTGGTATTTTTGGCCACTGTGTGACACAGAGTGTTGGACTGGATGGGCCTTTGGCCTGATCCAACATTGGCGTCTCTTATGTTCTTATGTTCTAATGCGCATCATTGCAAACTGCATAGGGAGCCCTCAGTGCAGAGATGCGATTCATTGACCCCTTGTTGAAGTGCACCAGAAACAAATGGCAAAAAAAACCCCAACAACTCACCCACGGTTGTGTCTGATTACGTAGTGGCGGATTGTGCCCACAGCTTCCGGGGACTGTGTGATCGCGTAACTGCGGGTCAAATTCCTACAGAGCAAATAGCCTTGCTTTCCCCACACACACTTTTATCTTGCTCGTGTGACTGCAACCATCGTCTACATGCCAGATGTGCAGTATCTTTATACATCCCACAACAACCTGGAAAGTTTATTACTGCAACCCGGAGACTTATTTTGCTACCTGTAACTCTACATACCACGTTCAACAAATACCTGCATTTGATAGTAAAGTCCCAAGAGTATTCTTTGGTTGGCCATACTCTTTAACGTTTGTAGTTCACAGCTATTAAAGTCTGAAAAGTAACTTCTAAAATCCATTGACTGAAAAAAGAAAGCAACTTGATTTTCATAGCTTTGGTTGGCCGGGCAGCTAAGGTCACAGTGATCTGCTGCCAGTTTCCGTTTGTCTTGAATCCCAGGGTAAAAGTTCAATCTTTGAGTGACTGAAGGGAGAAAAAGATATATTTCATGAGGTAGCCCCTTTGCTCTGAAACAAAGAGTTATTCTCTCCCCGGCAAAAGCAAGCAACATGTATTTTTGAGCATTCTGGAATTAGGAGGGGAGTGGGGATTTAATCTAAGAACAGGGGTGCCAACTCCCAAGTTGGGAACTACCTGAAGATTTTGGGAGGTGAAGTCCGGGGAAGGAGAGGTTTGGGGAAGGGGAGGGACCGCAGCAGAGTATAACGCCATGGAGTCCACCATCCAAAGCAGCCATATTCTCCAGGGGAACGGATCTTGGTTCATCTGGAGATCAATTATAATAGTGGGAGATCTCCAGGGGCCACCTTTATATTTCACGGGAACCAAGTGCTTGTCGGCAGGGGTCATTCCGAGGGGGAACAAGCAGGTTTATGGCGTGCCGGGAGTAACAAGCCCAGGAGTAGGGAACCCAGGCATACTTCCCCAGCCAGCTCGCCACAGCGGGTTGGCTGGGGAAGAAGAAGAAGAAGAAGAGATTGGATTTATACCCCGCCATTCATTCGGAGTCTCAGAGCGGCTTACAAACTCCTTTCCCTTCCCCTCCCCACAACAGACACCCTGTGGGGTGGGTGGGGCTGAGAGAACTCTGACACAAACTGCTCTTTTTCAAGGACAGTTGTGCCAGAGTTATGGCTTGCCCAAGGTCATCCAGCCAGGTGCAAGTGGAGGAGTGGGGAATCAAACCCGGTTCTCCCAGATTAGAGTCCACGCACTTAACCACTACACCAAACTGGCTCTCGCAAGGGAAGGGAACGGCAGGCAGGAAGACTTGCCCCCCCTTTTCTCCCGAGCCTCTCAGCTTTTGCGGAGAAACATGGGGAAGTGGGGGGGGTTTAAATCTGGGGAAGGGAAAGAAAGGCATTTTAAACATGCCTGGGTTCCCTGCCCAATCTTCTCCAGGTGCCCCGGGATCAGGCGGGAAACACAGGAACGCTTGCATGCCTGCCCTTTGGCAGGGGGTGTGGCATAGGCAAATAAGTTATGCGAATGAGTTGTGCAAATGAGCTCCTGCACCTCTTTTCCTACGGAATGACCCCTGCTGGTCAGTATGATAAACAAAAGGTTAAGGAAAAACGAGAGCCCGTTGCCTTCAAGTACTCGGAGTAAGGATGGAACAGACCCAGTCTGGTTCTCGTGATAAAACAAAAAAACCCAATGCCACTGCTCGTTGAAGCAGTGATCTAGAACCCCATGGGGAATGGAAGGTCTGTCTCAATAGGGTTTAGACTGCGACTTGTCCGTCTTGGCAAGGCACAGAGTCAAAACCCATAAAGCGAAGTGTTTTCTTCTGTTAAAGAAATCATCCTCTAATGGGGAAAGGAAAGGAAAGAGGACTCCCCTCCTTGGATTCCCCCCCCCCCCGAGTAATGATATGTCTGCTCCGCAATCTTGCAGATCCGCAGTATAATCCCTTGCAATGGGAAAAGAAAAAAAGCTGAATAATTTTCTAGGACTCTTGAGATACTATAAAAAGGTAAAGGTTTCCCTTGCTCAAAAGCCAGTCGAATCTGACTCTAGGGGTGCGGTGCTCATCTCCATTTCCAAGCCGAAGAGCCAGCGCTGTCCGAAGACTTCTCTGTGGTCATGTGGCCGGCATGACTAGACACCAAGGCATGTGGAATGCTGTTACCTTCCCACCAAAGTGGTACCTATTCATCTACTTGCAATTTCTTGCTTTCGAACTGCTAGGTTGACAGAAGCTGGGGCCAGAGACGGAAGCTCACTCCATCATGCGGCACTCGGGTCTCGAACTGCTGAACTAACGACCTTCTGGTCTGCAGTTCAGCATCTTAACCACTGAGCCAGCGCAGCCCTACTGAGATACTATACTCAGACCCAAAATCTGTAACAGGAAGTAGTGTCCTAGAATTTCATCAGCACTGCCCATGTACCACCGAATCATAGCGGAACCAAGCCTATATACCTAATAGTTTCAATATCTAGCACCTATTATTCCACTTCTCCCCAAACGTGTGTCCTTCCCAAATTTCTACTCACAGTTGCACTCACATACTTCACTGGAGCTTGTCTGGGGCAGATCCAGGGACAACCTGAATGTGCGCCTACATATCTTTCCTTTTAAAAAGTGGAGACATACATAGGACTGAAAAAGAGGAAGTTTGGATGGAAGTGGAGAACATGCAATGAGAATGTAATTGCTTCCAGGGCCTCTCGCTCCTGAAGCAACCGCAAATGGATCTGGTGGCGCTACGTGGATCTGACAGTTAAGCGTCAATGTCGGTTACCCAGGGGCACTCTTGCAGCACTCGCATCGGGATTGATCCAAAACGACAGCCAAGAGAGAACAACAATTAGCAGTGTAGGAGCATAAACACCCATCATGTAAAAGCCAACTTGTCTTCTTAAAGTGAAGATCACTTCTATGCACGTGTAATAACCTTTGAAGAAAGAAACACGTTTAGATTCTCGTGGTTCTACACGTTCCAGTCTTCGTACAGGTGCTGCTGAAGAGAGCAGGCCGTTTGAATACATTTAACAACCAGTCCCTCAAAGACGGCTGATAGAAAGTTGACAAGAAGCGGCGACCCGCGATACTCGCGCGGGGGGGGGGGGGGAGAGCTCCACGCAGAGGAGGAAGCCACCGCAGGTAAGCCTTCTCCCCTGCCCCTACCTGGCCCCGACGCCGAGGGCCATGCGGCTCCGAGCTGCTGGACCCGCCAAACCTCCCCCACCCCCCACGGCAACAGCGGCGAGGCCTGAGCTCAGCCCACCAAGCCTTCTCCCTCTCCCTTCCCCTAGCGGCAGCAAGGCCTGGCCGGCCAATCAAGCCTTCAACCTCCCCCCCTCCAAGCAGCGGCGGCGAGGCAGTTCTCAGAGCTTTCCCCGTGCATGCGCAGGGAATGCTCTTTTACTTTTGGAGGGATTTAAGTATCCCCCCTATATTTTTTTCAACTTTTCAGATTTTTCTGCTCATCTGGGGATTGCCCCAAATGTGCAGGAAATTCTCTTTGCCCCCTAGGTGCCCCTGATGTGCGGATTTAAATATCCGCACGCAGGGGACGCCTTGGCTATTAGATATATAGATTCTAGATGCTCATAATTTTGGTTATAAAGCAAAGGTTCTTAATATTACAACAAAGATGTAGGATCTTACGAGGCACACATGGAAGCAGTTATTCTAGCCCTCGCCCCCCCACCAAATATAGTAGAAGCCAAAAATGAGAGATCATGGGAGGAAGTGGAAATCCAAAAACAACATCCGTGACAAAAATAACGAAGAGTCAATAAAAATATGTTGCAAAATAATTTACCGTAGTAATTCTGTAGAATATTCTCTAGAGTGTGAGCGGTGATAGAAGAGAATTTTCTACAGAATTACTACAGTAAATGATTTTGCAACATACTTTTATTGACTCTTCGTTATTTTTGTCACGGATGTTGTTTTTGGATTTCCACTCCCCCCCCCCCAAAAAAAAAACCTGATTCTGACATTGGGGAGATCTTCAGTAACAGTACGGGATTCTGAAGCTTGAGAGAGAATCAGCAGAAATCACTCCTTCCCTTTGTGTCTGAGCTCTTCCATAAAGGCAGCTAGAGTTCATAAGGCGGGGGGGG
>NW_015160853.1:468383-488414 GCF_001447785.1 Gekko japonicus | reverse complement strand
CAGCAAGTAAATCTTGCTGACAGGAAACAATTTCTTCTAATTCCCCCTTCTTGACTTAGCCCCCCACAAAGCATTTCACACAGTTTCAAGAGTATCACAGGTGGAGATGGCCCTGCAGAGTTTGCTCAGCTTGGACTGCAGCAATGGTAGCAACAGTTTTGGGCTCATGACAAGTGAACTTACATACAGCTTTCTCCTGGCTACCAGGAGAAAGGGTCATTTCCTGCAGGAGCACACAGGAGCGGAGCTCTGGCAGTAAGGAGCCCAGGGGGTGGGCACATGCAACAAGCCCCGCCCCCTGCTCCTAGCAGCCCTCAGTTGGGCCACAAGGAGCAAGAAGCAGCCAGGTACGTTGCAGAACGCCCCCCCCCCAGCCCGCCTTCAGGTACAAGCTCTCCCTCCTCTGTGAGGGCAGATATGCACGTCCCCCCCCCCCCAATAGCTAGCAATCCAAAACAGTCCAGTGGAGCCTGAGTGGTGGGTGTTGCCTTCTGACACACTTCCGGTGATGTCAGGGGGTGTGGCATATGCAAATAAGTTATGCTAATGAGCTCCTGCACCTCTTTTTCTACGAAATGACCCCTGACCAGGAGGGTAGAGGGTGCTGGGGTAGGGTAAGATGGGGAGAAGATAAAGGTGTGGGGGCTTTCAAGGAAAAGAAAGAAGGAAATAGTGGGGGAGAGGGAAGTTCACCCTGCAAGTCCCTGTGGGCTCTCGCTTGTCTTTCTAAACAAGGAAGTCAGAATGCGACTAATAATCATCAAAAGTAGCTCCCATAGCTGAGTCAATCCTACCCAAATACATACCTGTTCCTTTGTAATATTTGGTACAGTTGCCACATTCAATATCCTCTTTCCTTACGTCGAACTGTGGCAAAGAAATTTGGTCCAGCTGAACAGCATCACTGGATTGCCAGTTAAACTGCAAATCGTCAGTAGTGTAACCAACTAGATGTTTGGAAAAGGATAAAGAGGAATAAGTTTTAAAAAGTATTAACCAATGATTTGGCTTCCTATGGTTAATTATTTCATTGATCAGGATGAAATCCCTGCTACAGTTAATGACTTAAACTTATGGTAAAAATGTGAACGTTTTCTTTAATTTGGGAATATAGTTGAATGCTGTAATGTTGAACATGTAATATTTTTTAGAAATGCAATCACTCAAGTTCTGTATATTTCAACCTACCTGTTTATTTCTTATTTGTCTTTTTGCAATTATTAATAAAAAATGTTATTAAAAAAAAGTATTAACCAGAGCACAGTGAGAGAAAATATCTTTCTTAAAATATTTGCCCAGTGGTTGGTACGAATGTTTTAAAAACAGCATCAGTGGCTTTCATTCAAAACAACCAGGGCTTTTTTTGTAGAAAAAGCCCAGCAGGAACTCATTAGCATAATAGGCCACACCCCTTACATCACAGGTCATTAGCATATGAGGCCACACCCCCATGTTACCACACCCACCTTTTGCTTCTTATTCTGTTTACCTTGTTTGTGGTCAAAACCCAGGGCCTTTTTTTGTAGCAGGGACTCCTTTGCATGTTAGGCCACACACCCCTAATGTAGCCAATCCTAATGAGTGTCTGCTGTTGGGTGTGGCCTGTTATGCTAATGAGTTCCTGCTGGGCGTGGCCAACTTGGGAGCCAGCCGGAACTCCGTTCCTGTGCGTTCCTGCCCAAAAATAGCCCTGAAAACAACCATGAACAGAAGGGAGCTCATGGAATGGCTCTTTCGTGGAATGGGTCTTTTGTCTGCGGCCTCCTGTGCCCCTAAAGTGGTGTCCTTGGGGTGCACAGGAACCCCAGGAGGTGCATGAGGTACAGTGTGGCCATTGGCAGTGGGAGGCGGGAATTGGAAGAAATCCCCTCCATCTTCTGTTGGCGGATGCGTTTTTCCCAAAGAGGAACATGGCCCTGGACCGGCACCAATTACAAATTCAAAATGAGATTAAAATTTCACTGCAGATTCATTAGCTTTGAGGATTCCTTCTTATCTGTCCGAAATTTTTATGTAAGCCGCCCTGAGCCTGCCCCGAGGGTATAAGTCGAATAAATAAATAAATAGATAGATATTTTCACAAATAAACTTTGGTTAGACAAGCTTGCACTGTCTAACTTTCAGCTAAGAGAAAGCGATTACCTATGGACTGCACGTATCGCACAGGATACAAGAAACTGCGTAGGTTCACACAAGGGACTTGTGCTACTTCAGTGGGATTTTGGATGATCTGACTCGGTGGTTTTCCTGTGTGCCAGATCACAGAACCACTTTCAAATGTCCCCAGTTATTTCAACAGCTGTAGAGAAGAGGGTGTGGCTCCTATTTGGGAAAACAACTCTAAAGGCCACTTGAGGTCTTAAAAGTAGTGCCGCTGGGGTGCAGGGATTCTAGCCACATTTCACCTGCGTAGTTGTGATTATTTATTTATTTTTCGCATTGATATCCCGCCCATCCCGTAAACGGGCTCAGGGCAGGTCACAACAGTTCAATAAATACAATAAAATTTAAAACACATTAAAACACATAAAATCAATAGTCGTGCTCGCCATAGGGAGAATCCGGCCCATTGATGTAACTAGGTATGGCCGGTCAGGAGTCATTTCCTGCGGGAGCGCACGGGAGCGGAGCTCTGGCAATAAGGAGCCCAGGGGGCAGGCACATGCAACAAGCCCCTCCCCCTGCTCCCAGCAGCCCTCAGTCAGGCCACGAGGAACAAGAAGCAGCCAGGTAAGTTGCAGAACCCCCCCGGCCTGCCTTCAGGTACAAGCTCTCCCTCCTCTGTGAGGACAGATCTGCACGTTCCCCCCCAAACATCTAGCAATCCAAAACAATCCAATGGAGCCTGAGTAGTGGGTGTTGCCTTCTGACACACTTCCGGTGATGTCAGGGGGTGTGGCATATGCAAATCAGTTATGCTAATAAGTTATGCTAATGAGCTCCTGCACCTCTTTTTCTAAAAAATGACCCCTGTGGCCGGTTATTGGTAGGTGAGAGATCGCAACCTTTACAGTCTTTACAGTCTGTGATACAGTGGTTCTCACCGATCTTAAATGTACATTTCTCAGTGATGGAACTTTCTGCCTAATGACATTCATGCCCTACGGGACCTAGTGCAGTTCCACAGAGCTTACGAGACAAAGATGTTCCACCAAGCCCATGGCTGCGGACAGCAACAGTCCTCCACCAAGCCCGGCCTCTCCCATTTTTCCTCTCCCCACCGTGGGACAAGGACACAAACCAGTCCTTAAGTGTCATCTGAAATAATCTTAGAGTTTATCATTATTTTAACTGTTTTAAGTCGACTTTAGTAAAGGTAAAGGTTTCCCTTGCTCGAAAGCCAGTCGAATCTGACTCTAGGGATGCGGTGCTCATCTCCGTTTCCAAGCCGAAGAGCCAGCTCTGTCCGGAGACGTTTCCGTGGTCATGTGGCCGGCACGACTAGACGCTGAGGTGCATGGAACGCTGTTACCTTCCCCCCGAAACGGTACCTATTTATCTACTTGCAATTTCTTGCTTTCGAACTGCTAGGTTGGTAGGAGCTGGGGCCAGAGACGGGAGCTCACTCCGTCTTGCGGCACTCAGGTCTCGAACTGCTGAACTACCGACCTTCCGGTCTGCAGTTCAGCATCTTAACCACTTCAGTCACTGCAGCCCAGGAAGTCGACTTTACATGTATGTATTTACTGAAATGTGGTTTTCTAAAATGTATTTTGTTCACTACCCTGAACCTTATTATGTAGGGGAGGGCAGTCTATAAATCAAATAAATAAATAAATAGACGTAAATTCTACTGAATAATCCAAGGAAGCGAGGCATAGGACGGGGGCTTCAGAGGGACAAAACTGCAAAAGAGGCAAAGGATTCTATTAAGGAAAGGTCTAAAAGAGAAAAGATCAATTACTTTGCGAAACAATTTTAAATCCTGATGCTAAGTGGCATTCTGTAAGGCATATTCTTTTTCAGTTTCTAGGCACGGGAAGTAACTATTTTCATGCAGAATGTGATTTACATACAGCTCTCCAACTGCATCTTGCAACGCTGCGTATCCATAGGAAACAAGGTCAAGTCCAACGGGCATGAGAGAGTGACGGATAATCTGGAAATGTAAACAGAAGGCTTGTAACCCACTCAAAATGCCCTCAAAGTGACATTTTGCTCTTGTGCTTACGAGTTCAGCAGCTCAGCATGTATCCGTACAAATCTCAGACTCGCATTCTGTTCTAATGCATACTGCCTTAAACTGTTCTAGTGTAGCTGAATTAGCATTTGTTTTAATAGCGCTTGTTCAGAATGTGGTAGACGTCAAGGGGGAGCAGAGAGGCCAGTCCCTCTGCTTGCCTTATATACTGCAATGAGAAATTAAGCAAATGGACCGAATCCATTTGGCAGAAGTAGCCATGCCACTGTTCTGGCATTCTTCCATTAAAGCATAAGAGAACCGGAGTCACCTGCTCTGCAGCCTCTCTCTGGTGGTCAATCCAGCTCGTTCTTCAGCTTCTCACATTCCTGGCAGTGCTTGACTGAATTTTTACTTCTACTTTTCAGCACGGGTATCCGCCTACTCAGCCCCGGTGAGCAGCGGAGGTTGTTTTTTCACGGCCTTCTTAATGTATTTCAAAGGTTTATAAATGTTCCATTGCATCTCGTTTATTTTTGGAGTTAAAAACAGTGGAATCCTTTAAACTATCTACACCTGAACCACGAATTCTAATTGGTGCCGTGTTCCAAGGAGACATCCAAACCCGAAGAAAATACGTTTTGTATCTAAGTAAGTAAGTAAGTAAGTTTATTAAGAACAGTCATAAGACCAGCAAAATGAACCGAAATATTAAACACAGAATCTACAACATAAGAACCTTACAAGCTTAATTACTAAAATACCACACCGGTCAATTCCGTCATTAATGGCTCGAGTTACAGTACATTCTGCGCTTTTTAATTACCAAGTAACAATATTTAGCAACATTGCGCGTGACAGAATCATAAGTATCAGCCAGTAAGAACTTCATCAAGCATTCCTCGGCATATGTAAGATAATTAGCCAGGGGTTTAAAATGTGCGAGAAGGGGTATCAACAGCTGCTGTCTCTCTTCATCATACATAGGACACTGAAGTAATATATGGGTGGCCGACTCCACCTGTTCTAACAGACAGGAGCAAATTCTCTGGTGCATGGGAGTCCGGGTATATCTACCATAAAGTACTGCTGAGGGTAACACATCGAGCCGTGCTCTAGTAAACGCCCATCTATGGTTAGGGTTTTTTATAAGTCCAAGGTAAGATGCGGCATTTAAACTTGGTCCCTTCTTTAATCTCTTATAATAGGAAGGCAGGGCTGCATAGTCGTTTTGTGCTTCAATATCTTTAAGTCTTTGGTATATTACATTCTTTGCATACTGCAGGCCTCCCTCTAGCAGATTTTCAGGATCTAACCCAATTAGTTTCAATTTATCTACTACTCTAAGAGCCCATTGGGGATATGGTGTTGATGCCAAAAGATCAGGAATAAGTCCCACTGGATTCAAATGGGACTTAACCCAATAATTACTCCTCTGAATCCAAATATTCAGTGTAACAGTAGATAAACCTGCTTCTTGTCTTAAACTCAAATTTGCAGTACCTTTTGGGACGTTGAAGAGTGCTCTAAGGAATTTCGATTGTACTACCTCTAGATCTTTAAATTTACTCTCTGCTAGTATTTGTGTTCCATATATCATTTGTGGGAGAACTTTGCTCAAGAATAATTTAAGAGCAGCCGGGACATATTGGGCTCCCTCTTTCCTAAAGAAGCGCAATATAGCATTTGCGCTCTTTTGTGCTGAACATGCAGCATTTTGGAGATGTCTAGAAGCCTTTCCATTAAATGAGAAGGTTAGTCCCAAATATTTAAAAATTTTAACTTGATCTACCCGTACCCCGTCCATTGACCATTTCATGTTCTTGTGTAAGTTTTTTTAGGTATTATTATCAGGGGTCATTTCGTAGAAAAAGAGGTGCAGGAGCTCATTAGCATAACTCATTAGCATAACTCATTTGCATATGCCACGCCCCCTGACATCACCGGAAGTGTGTCAGAAGGCAACACCCACCACTCAGGCGCCACTGGACTGTTTTGGATTGCTAGCTATTGGGGGGGACGGGGATGTGCAGATCTGCCCTCACAGAGGAGGGAGAGCTTGTACCTGAAGGCGGGCCGGGGGGGGGGCTCTGCAACTTACCTGGCTGCTTCTTGCTCCTCATGGCCCAACTGAGGGCTGCTGGGAGCAGGGGGCAGGGCTTGTTGCATGTGCCCGCCCCCTAGGCTCCTTACTGCCGGAGCGCCGCTCCTGTGCGCTCCCGCAGGAAATGACCCCTGATTATTATATATTTCTGCCATGATTTTTCTCCCCGATTTGTAATATAGTCTTCCATCTGCCATTTTATCTGCACAACATCGACAACAACTCTGCGAGGCATGTCAGGCCGTGAGAATGACTGGCCCGAGGTTACCTGCTGAGCTCTATGGCAGAGTCACGGTTTGTACGTGAGCCGACTTGTCCTGGCTCAGTGCTGCAACCAAGGTCACCCACTGAGCTTCCATGACAGAGTGGGGATTCCCAGATTCATAATGATTTTCCCATATTCTTGCAGGAATTATATACTCCCTGTTGGCATTACCTACTTTCTCAACACCTGCAACTATTTTCCAGAATTGCCTATGATCCTTTTTCTTAGCTGCCTCTATTAGTGTATTCCATCTAAGCTTTCTAGCCAGATTTTTCTTACTTCTCAGGAGGTATTTATAGGCCTTCTTTTTTGCTTGTACTTCTAGTTTGTTATCAATCACTGGGACTTTGTGAAATTCTTTAAGGCTCCTAATAAGTCTCTGTTTTGCCTGCACACAGTCCTTATCAAACCAGCTTTTATTATTGGGACGCCCCAACTGGGAGTTATTAATTTCATGTGATAGAATTGAGGATAAATGGGCCGTTAGCTGTGCATAGATATTAAGAATAGGGGCCTCACAATTAGAGCCCTCCTTCATCACCGGAGATGATAGTTTTCTATAAGTATCCTTCCCTATTTCAGATATTGTCCATGCTAAAAATTTGTCATTCAACTTGGGACACCAATTAGATTTCCGCCTGCTTGTTATATTATCCGCTTTCAAGAAGGTTCCATGTACTTTGTGAAGGGGGACAGCCCCCACGTTCCAGCTTAAATTGAGCGGCAGATGGTCACTCTCAACTCGCTCTTCAATATATAGACAGCTTACCCTTTCAAACATATCATTGGTGGTTATCAAATAGTCTATAGTGGAATGTCTGTTACTGGACCAGTAGGTGTATTGCCCCGGACAATCACCTTGAGTTACTCCATTTAAGATCTTAAGATTCAGTTTGTGGGTCAGCTGGGCTAAACAAAGCCCTGCATAATTCACAACAACATCCAGTGAACATCGATCATTTAACCCATCCACAACCTCCCCACCCCTTGATTCGATCCCATACTTATCAAATAGAATCTCATCATTTGCTCCCATCCTTGCATTCAAATCCCCTCCCATAATTAACTCAGCATTGGGATATGTCTGCAAACAGTGGGCAATGTTACCTTCCATCAGGTTCCAAGTTTTTCTTATTTGGGCCTTTAATCGCTGTGGTGCTAGATAACAATTTACACACACCACAGTATATCTAGAGCAGCTTAGGTGGATTGCAATAGCTGCCTCATTTGGTAGATAAATTCTTTTAGCCTCCACATTTAATGCAGTGGATATAAAGATTGCCAGGCCGCCTGAGGGTCTCCCTCCCTTATTACTTGGCGTCGCTGGTATATGGAAAGCGCTGTACCCAGATATATCAAAATCTTCCAACATCCAGGTTTCCTGCAAAAAAATAACTTCAAATTGACACAAGTAATCTAGAAACCCCTTATCATATACTTTAGCTGACCATCCTGCTATATTCCAGCATAGAAGTTTAATTAATTGTCCCTTTTCCCTCCCCTTTGTAGGTCGTTCTTCTAGTCACTCAAACGAAATGAGGTTCAACTGTCCAGCTTCGTCATCGAAGATGCAGCAATTCCTGTTAGCTTTTGACAGTTTATTTCCATCTGACGCGCCCTTCTTTTCTGGAACATGCTTTATTATTGGGTAGGCATTTTGTACAAGGGTTTTATCGCAAACAGGAGTTGACTGAATATTGTTGGCTATTTGTTTAGGCTCTTTTCTATCCTTTGCAGGACTTTTCGAAGGAGCCTCTATTTCCATTGAAGGGACTTCCATTTCCAATAATATTTTCCTCAGAACATCCAATCTGTTGGTAATAGCCTTCTGTTCTTTTACAGGTAGTGTCTTAAATGATGTAATTAGTTCAATTTCTTCTGTATTTTCAAGATGTTCAGTTTCCATTAGCAATGAGTCTATCAGTGACTTCCTTCTCTCCTGGGATTCATGAGCTTCCATAGGGTCTTTATTCTGTGGCGAAGGTTGATTGAACACAAGCTGAGAACCACACAGGGGAGCAATATTGAGATTATAGAAAACTCTATCTGGAAAAATCCCCACTTGATTTAATCTCCTCTTTTGTCTCATCAGTAGAGCAGGAATTCTTGTTGTTTTAAATATTAGCAGCACTTTTTGTACTTGGGAAGAACTATTAAGGGTCTCTATACTGTTGATGTCTACAAAACTCATTCTGCTCCCAAATAAGTTACCAAGGTGTTTGCAGATGTCGTACTTCGTTTTCCACCAGATTTTCCTACCTCTATATGGACATATCGTTAGGCATATCTTATCCTTCTGAAGTACTAAGGACTGATTTATAGGTCTACTCGCCCCAAAATGTTGCATTTGTCCCTTTACACATTGACTCCCTCTTGATAACGAGAAGCAGCTGGCGAGGCTCTATCTTTAATTAGCAGTTCAAGTTTTGCAGTGAGTTTGTTGATGTTTATTTGTATTTCAGATACCCTTTCCAAAATCAAAGTCACTGTTTTCGCCGTAAGATCTGCATACTTGCTAATTATTGTGCCTGACTCTCCAGCCATTTCGTCTCTAGGGGCTTGCAACTCCAAAAGTTCTTTCTGCCATATTTCACAGCTAGTAGCGACAGGTGTGTCAGGGACTGGCTCCGGGGTCTCATGTCTTTCGGCCAGAGGAGCAAAATAATTAGCAACTGGCACATTGTAGATAACAGAGTTTTCAAAAAAATCACAAATTTTTGTTTGTTTATTTGCTGGAAATTTAAAACCATCTTCTTTCTCTGCCACCTCTCCTTCCTCATCTCTTTCTCTCCTCCTTTTAGTAGCTCCCGACCTTGAAGTCATAAAATACTTGGCTTTTCACTCTATTTAGGCAAAATAAAAGCTTATCAGCACCAGGGAGGCTAAAGAACCTCACTAGATACTGTTTGCAACTAGCACAAGTTCACAGTACGATATCCTAGCCAGCTAAAACAATTGCTGCAGTTAGATAAAAAAGGATAAAACAGGATAAAACAGTCTCACTGTGCAGAGGAAAAAAAAGGGCCGTCCACCTCAACCTCCTTCCAGCTTCCAAATTCCAGGAAGAACAAAACAGTAAGTAAAAACAGTAGATAAAACGCGGAGCTCGGTATCAAACGTCTGCCTCAGCCGCCATCTTGGAAATCAGGTCCTCCGTTTTGTATCTAAGAGTGGTTCAAAAAAGGTGGAATCAGCTGCCTAGGGAGGTGGTCAGCTCCCCTTCACTGACAGCTTTCATGAAGAGGCTGGATGAATATTTGTCAGGGATGCTTTAGGCTGGTCCTGCATTGAGCAGGGGGGTTGGACTACATGGCCTCTAAGGCCCCTTCCAACTCCGTGAGTCTGTATGGCCCCTTCCAGCTCTATGATTCTAAGACATTCAATAAATACAGAAGATACTTTATTGAGACCTAATTGTGGCAACATTTCCCCCCTTGGTAAGACCTTGTTTTAATTACATCACTTCCCCAGAATTTAATGAACCCGGGCAGATATCTGACAAAAACCACTACCCTATTGGTCCTCCTGTTTGATTCTTCTGGCAAGTTGACTTTTTTGATCATGGAAACCACCTATTGCTAAGCTATCGTGTTGCTGTGTAAATACTTGCCTCCTGGATTTTCCCGTCTGGGGTCACCATGGCAAAAGCCCTGCAGTGCAATACCAAGGAAAGTCACCCTTTCAAAGTCCATCAATGTCAACAATGTCGCTCTTAGGACTGCACTGATATTAGTGGCCAGTGAGCAGATTTGACGGGTAGGAAGGGGCTGCGGCCACTAAGTGGCCATCATGAAGAAGTGGCCCTTATTTACAAGACACCAGTAGTGGCTGGGGCTCGGCTGCCCAAGCAGGACTTGCGCTCGTGGTCAGGTACCACCACGGATGAACAGAGTACGGACTCTGGCTGTCCCTTGCCTACACCACTAGATCTCTCGTCAGTAAAGGATAACAGATACCAGATTCCTCTCCCTCTTTTCCGGCCCTTTTCCTTGTACTATACCAGTGGTGGCGAACCTATGGCACGGGTGCCAGAGGTGGCACTTAGAGCCCTCTCTGTGGGCACGCGTGCCACCGCCTCAGCCAGGCCCAGACCATCATTAAAGCGTTGAATTCTCTGCCAAATAATTTTAAGTAAATGAAAGCATTTGGGATTGCTGTCCTTACTTTGTTTGGATCATCTTAAGTTAATGTATGAGTTGTTTTTTCTAAAGTAACACCTCAGTATTCAGGTTAAATTGCTGTGTTGGCACTTTGCAATAAATAAGTGGGTTTTGGGTCGTAGTTTGGGCACTCGGTCTTTAAAAGGTTCGCCATCACTGTACTACACCATCTGACTGTAATCTAATACAATATACCGTAACACTGAATGCCTTCCAAGCGGCACAATCTGGAACCACCACTGCACACGCAAATGTGTGGCCAGTTCCATATCTAGCTTCCATACTTTGCCTGGAAATGGCTTATCCTTTCAATCAGATGTAGAGATTAAAGGTCATCATACCATGTGAAATCAAGAGGAGGAAGAGGAGCAGGAGGAGATTGGATTTATACCCCACCCATCATCCGGAGTCTCAGAGCGGCTTACAAACTCCTTTCCCTTCCCCTCCCCACAACAGGCACCCTGTGAGGTAGGTGGGGCTGAGAGAGAGCTCTGAGAGAACTGTCCTTGAGAGAACAGCTCTGACAGAACTATGGCTTGCCCAAGGTCACCCAGCAGCTGCATGGGGAGGAGTGGGGAATCAAATCTGGTTCTCTGAGATTAGAGTCCGCACACTTGACCACTACACCAAACTGGCTCTCACTAACATCCAGGAAAGTGGAAACGTTTCTCTGACCACATGGCAAACGATCAACTGCCCTTCAACACGGCTGTTGATAAACTTCCCATTCGTTTCATTTAACTATTAAAAACCACGAACTTCACACTTACTAAGTACATCCAGTAGCATCTGCCTATTCCAAGACAACAGTAACAGTTTGCAGTTGTAAGAGAAAAAAAGATACCTCATGCTGACCAGGACATCTCCAGTACGGGATATAAACAGAAGAATATTTTCTTGCGTTACATCATGGAAATTGGCATTCTTTTCATTTGCAAAGAATAGATCTGGCTTCCACAGGCACTTAAACATGGTGGGATCCACAGTTAATGTATCCGAACCCCTCCAATCCTTGGGCAGTTTAAGTCGTGGGTCATTCCACTTTTGTCTTAGAAAGATGTTAACTCTGTAGTCCTGTTTGGAAGACATACACACATATTACACTGGCGGGAAAACTACATTTTTCAAAATGATGTGTGCTAACCATTAAAACCGGACACCTTCCTGACATAAATGAAGAGGCATAGGTCTAAAAAGCAATACTGTCTGGGCATTTCATTTATCAGGGAACACCAAGAGTAAACTGTTTATTATGTTATATTTATTTAGTAAAAGGTAAAGGTCCCCTTGCTCGAAAGCCAGTTGAGTCTGACTCTAGGGTTGCGGTGCTCATCTCCGTTTCAAAGCCGAAGAACCAGCGCTGTCTGAAGACGTTTCCGTGGTCACGTGGCCGGCATGACTGAACACCAAGGCGCACGGAGCGCTGTTACCTTCCCACCAAAGTGGTCCCTATTTATCTACTTGCAATTTCTTGCTTTCGAACTGCTAGGCTGGCAGGAGCTGGAACTAGAAACGGGAGCTCACTCCGTCATGCGGCAACTTGGGTTTTGAACTGCTGAACTACTGACCTTCCACAGCCTGCAGTTCAGCGTCTTAACCACTTGAGCCACCGCAGCTCCTTTATTTATTTACAAAGCCCCTAAACTGCTAGGCACTACACACAAAAAAATTAAAATGAAATACACGCTTGACTGCTTACAATCTAAGTATATTACCTACACTACAATACAACACTGATGCCTGGTATACAGAAACTCCAGCATACCCTCCTGTAGAAAAGAAAGTGACGACCATGCAGGCAACAAGCGACAAAACATAAAGATTGGAGAACGCTATAACAGAGACAATGGCAAAAGCAGAAGACTACGCCCTTTTTCAATTTTGCGTCTCAGAATTAGGGCATCATTTCAACATCTTGCATTTGAATGCCCTTCTAACCACTGTACTTTCTACCAGGGGTCATTTCGTAGAAAAAGAGGTGCAGGAACTCATTTGCATAACTCATTTCCATATGCCACACCCCCTGACAAAGGGCCGCAGCTGTCCCCACTTCCCCGAGTTTCTCAGAGAGGCTCAGGGGGGAAAGGAGGCATGTCTACCTGCCTACCCTTCTCTTCCCCAGCCAACCCGACGCCTGGGCTTGTTACTGCCAGAACGCCATTCCGGGTCGTTCCCCTTCAAAATGACCCCTGCGTTTCTACCCTTTACAGCCAAACAACTGAGTGATCTCTTTAAGACTTCACATCTTTGGAATTCTAATGGGGATGCAACTACCGGGACTAGAGAGTCAGGATCACAATATCTAAGAGTCAGGTAGCTTGCTTGTCCACCAGTTGTGAAAGCAATGAAATCAGACCAGCCACACAGCACCAGGGTCCTCACATAGTCAGGGGACAGCCCAGGTAGGCAGAAAAAACACGGCCTTCTAAATTAATCAGCAGAAAACGCACAAAACAGCCCGACGGCGACTGCTTATGCTCTAGGAGGCACAGAATGTTGAGAGCCGTTGAGAGTCAGCTCTGAGCTAAACTTGGTGCTGGAGAAGCAAAAGGGCTCACCCCGCGCGGCTTTTGCACGTGTGTAGCATCCCACTGAAACCGGTGCTTAATTAGCATGCCGGCCAGGGCTTTTTTTGTAGAAAAAGCCCAGCAGGAACTCATTAGCATAATAGGCCACACCCAACAGCAGAAACCTATTAGCATATTAGACCACACCCCCGATGGCACAGCTCGTTAGCATATTAGGCCACACCCATGTTACCAGAAGTGTGCTCATCCAGCCACACCCACCTTTTGCTTCTTATTCTGTTTACTTTGTTGTCAAAACCCTGGGCATTTTTTGTAGCAAGAACTCCTTTGCATGTTAGGCCACACACCCCTAATGTAGCCAATCCTAATGAGTGTCTGCTGTTGGGTGTGGCCTATTATCCTAATGAGTTCCTGCTGGGCGTGGCCAACTCGGGAGCCAGCCGGAACTCCGTTCCTGTGCGTTCCTGCCCAAAAATGGCCCTGATGCCGGCAGAGCGCCCGCTGAGGCTACAGGCCTCCAGGTACGCACTAACTAAGCACATGCAGCTGCTTTGCACAGGCAGAAGCCCGGTTTTAACGAGATGAGGAACAAATGCCAATGGCCACATGTAAGAGCTTTTGCTTACCAGACTCATGTTTAGACTGGGTTTTGGTTAAAGGCAAAGCAGGGGAGGGGAAAATTAGCCTGCTCAAGTCCCTGAAAATATAGAATTCTGGAGAGAGAGATTTGCGGGGGGGGGGGGTGTTCCCACATTTTCTCATTCTGTGACTCTTGGGTTCACGCACACACACAAGCCCAGCTTGTGGGTATATAGTATATACACATGTAAAAATCAGGGAAACCTTGACTAACAGTGAAAGGGAAAAGACACTTGAGCAATGTTCCCTCTAAGCTGTGGAGTCTTGTGAGCAAAAATTCTACTTTGTGAGCGACTGGCATTAAAGTTGTGAGCCAGCGATTCGGCTACTGCATAAATTAGTTTGCTCTGGAGCCATCCTTCCTGAACTGAGACAAAAATGCATGAGCCGGAGGCTAAAAAACTGTGAGCTAGCTCACGCTAAGTCAGCTTAGAGGGAACACTGCACTTGAGTACATTGTATTGAAAGTGTTTAATGTGACAGGAAGAAAGCTATCTTTCTTGGACCAAGAGAAAAAGCTGCAGGGGTGGGTGGGGGTCCAGAAGGAATACAAACAAAATATGACTAATAATGTTCAGTCGAACAGCCTGATACACTATAATCTGGGGGTCCCCAACCTTTTTTGAGCCCGTGGGCCCCTTTGCAATTCTCACACAGGGTGGTAGGTGCAACTACAAAATGGCTGCCAGAGGAGGCGGAGCCATGCGCACGGAGGAAGCCCAAGTGCAGGGGAGAAGATGCGTAATTTTTTTAAAAAAATAGACTGGGAAAGAGGAGGGAGAGAGAATAAAACCAGCACTGTAGTGGCAGCTGCAACAGAAACAATGTTATTTTAATCTGCAGAGCCGATTGGTTTTCCAGTGACCAATCAGAAGCACTGCCGGGTAAGAGTGGGCACTAGGAAAGACACCATGGTGTCCATGGGTACCATTTTGGAGAACCCTGCTATAAGCTAATTCTCAACCCCACCCCACCCCACTCTGTCCTCCTTGGTCTTAGGCTGACCAGGGGTGGTTCTGTTCAGAAGGAATGATCCGGAAAGATGGGGCTACCTTATATTCCAGGATCTTGGGTTTTTATAACTTTTATATAACTGGAAGTGTGGATTTCAGGCAGGGGTCATTTTGTAGAAAAAGAGGTGCAGGAGCTCATTAAAATAAATTATTAGCATAACTTATTTACATATACCACACCCCTGGACATCACCGGAAGTGTGTCTGAAGGCAACACCCACCGCTCAGGCTCCACTGGACTGTTTTGGATTGCTAGCTATTGGGGGGGGGGGGTGGAACGTGCAGATCTGCCCTCACAGAGGAGGGAGAGCTTGTACCTGAATAAAACTTGATCTTAAAGGTGCCACTGGACTGTTTTGGATAGCTAGCTATGCAGGGGGGAACACGCAGATCTGCCCTCACAGAGGAGGGAGAGCTTGTACCTGAAGGCGGGCGGGGGGGGGGCCTCTGCAACTTACCTGGCTGCTTCTTGCTCCTCGTGGCCTGACTGAGGGCTGCTAGGAGCTGGGGTGGGGCTTGTTGCATGTGCCCACCCCCTGGGCTCCTTACTGCCAGAGCTCCGCTCCTGTGTGCTCCCGCAGGAAATGACCCCTGATTTCAGGTATGAATCAGAGTAAGAAAAGGCAACAATCTAATTGGCAGGGGGCTTACTTTTTTTCCATCCTAATTTTTGAAAGAGACATGCTGCTTGTTCTGTCCTCAGACAAAAGTGAGGATGAAGTTTAAACAGTTTCCATGGAACTGATAATATTATATTCATGAGAGGGGTTGTTTTGAAGAGCGTTGTTTCTGAACCTCACTGTGACATAACTGGATATACATTTACATTATTGCGCACACACGAGACCATAACTAGCTTTCCTCATGAGGAGAGTTTATTGTATTTCCAGATGGGGCATTATTGGAAACTACATGCTTCCCCATAACCGAGTCTTCTAGAACTCTGACATTAAGCTCAAGTGGTCCCTCTGTGTTTGAGTAGATGTGAACAGTTAGCCTCAGCAATGTTGGATACATTTTTTTAAAGTTTGGAAGTATTTATAAATTTATAGTATAACATAAATGATAATTTCTTCAAGGACCTGCCATGTTCAGCCATACCCCCATAACACCTAAATCTTGAATAAATCATGAAGTCCCAGTCATAGGATCAAGACAATAATCTTGAAACTTCTACCAGTATTGGGAATCTTAAGGTAGATGGCTCATGTAGGCAGAATTCTGAATATTACCAGTTTGGCATGACAGACACCACCACTGATTTTGTATCAGGTGTTTCCCTGTTCTAAAAATAAACATGCCATTCTGTAGTGGAAGCATTCATGTCACACATTCAGAAACCCATTTTAGAAAAATCGTTAAGGGGAAGGAATCAGTGTCCCAGGTGGAGCTCTCAGTAATAATAAAGGAAGGGAACAGATATAACATAAATAAAGAAGGTTAAGTTTAATGGGAAATCATACCTTCCCACATTAGGCTGTATCACAATTAACTACCTTGTTCCTATTTTGTTGTTAATGTTATTTGACTAATGTTTGAGGAATCTTGCAATCTGGGTTCCCTCTCACACATTTCTGTCTTGGCTCAGGAAGGATGGCTCCAGAGCAAACTAATTGATGCAGTAGCCAAATCGCTCACTCACAACTGTAATGCCAGAAGCTCAAGAAGTGGAATTTTTGCTCACAAGACTCCACAGCTTAGAGGGAACATTGCTTGCAATTCATGTTCTAAATAGGCTAATCGTCATGATAGCTTGGTTCCACAAGGCAGTTCTCACAGATCAGCTATGCAGATAAAGCCATCCTGAAGGAATGTTCTACCCAACAATGGGAGAAAAGCGGAAGCAAGATAGTGTGTTGTTCATGTGAATCTAGGCACCAAGTAGCCTGAAATTTTGAAACTTGCATGTTAGAATTCCCATCCTCATTAGAATAGTCTTCTCAAGAAAGCAACTGTACAAGTTTATTAATCATGGCTCACAAAACAAATCATTCTTCTACACTACTTAGTATTACACATCTCAGTAGCATATTCACAACTTGCTGGCGTTGTTGGCAATTCATTATGTCCTACAGCAAAGATTCATCTGGACGGACGTATGTATGGGGTAGACACTGCCCATGACTCTTCAAGGAACAAAAAAGTATTCAAAGGCATATGATCCATTACATTTACTTAAAGATATTTTCCAGTCTTGAGATTGTGTTTCTTGCAAAACAATGTGGTTCTCAATCCACATCTAGAGCACTTTTGTTAATAATAATGTTATTGTACTGTAGTGATTTTAAATGGTTTTAAATATGTTTTATATTGGCTTATGTCTCCTGTAAGCTGCCCTGAGCTCTCGTAGTGGGGAGGGCGGGGTATAAATTGAACTTATAAATAAATAAATAAATAAAATCCTTGTAAACTTCCTGTTAAAGGTAAAGGTAAAGGTTCCCTTGCTCGAAAGCCAGTCGAGTCCGACTCTAGGGTTGCGGTGCTCATCTCCGTTTCCAAGCCGAAGAGCCAGCGCTGTCCGAAGACATTTCCGTGGCCATGTGGCCGGCATGAGTAAACACCAAGGCGCACGGAACGCTGTTACCTTCCCATCGAAGTGGTAACTATTTATCTGCTTGCAATTTCTTGCTTTCAAACTGCTAGGTTGGCAGGAGCTGGAACTAGAGACGGGAGCTCACTCCGTCATGCGGCACACTAGGGTCTCAAACGGCTGAACTACTGACCTTCCACAGCCTGCAGTTCAGCGTCTTAACCACTTGAGCCACCACAGCTCCTAAACTTCCTGTTAGAAATGGATATATCAGGGAAACTTCAGCCCTTGCCACTAGGCTCCCTGAGAGTGACCTTAGGTCTTCAGACCAAGATTCCCACTGGGTTACAATCACACCATCCAGGATCTACCCAAATATAACTTTAAAGGAAATCACATGTCCAGTGTTCCCTCTAAGCTGAGTTAGTGTGAGCTAGCTCACAGTTTTTTAGCCTCCAGTTCACACTTTTTTGTTGTCGCTCAGGAAGGATGGCTCCAGAGCAAACTAATTTATGCAGTAGCCAAATTGCTCGCTCACAACTTTAATGCCAGTAGCTCACAAAGTAGAATTTTTGCTCAGAAGACTCCACAGCTTAGAGGGAACATTGCCCCACCTCCGTAGCCTTCAAATGGTGGCCACGGCTTTAAGAACTGAGCTCCCCCATTAAGTAGCCCTGCTTACCATAGTTGTTTCTTGTATTGATCCAAAGCTGTTAATGAAGATGTTAACTGCCACTTCAACTGGAATTCCTAAAACACATACAAAGCAAAGCAAAAAAAAAAAAGTCTCAGAGCCGCCCCAAGAATTCCAATTTCCTTTTTCTTCTCCTTTCAGATTTTTAAACCTAAAATAGGTACACATTGCTGCCTTACCGTATTCTTTTAATAATTTTAGATGATCATAAACCACTGGAACCAACACACATTTACTGTAATTGGCTGGGGATGGAAAGCCGTCTTAGCCACTCCTTCCATAAAGCGGTTTTCCTAAGCAGTTCTTCCCACCAGGGTTCCCTCTAAGCTGAGTCAGTGTGAGCTAGCTCAGTTTTTTAGCCTCCGGCGCACAGAGTTTTGCCTTCGCTCAGGAAGGGAGGGAGCTCCAGAGCCAACTAATTCATGCAGCAGCCAAATCTCTCGCTCACAACTTTAACGCCGGCAGCTCACAATGTAGAATTTTTGCTCACGAGACTCCACAGCTTAGAGGGAGCATCGCTTCCCACTAAGCATGCATGGCGTATTTATCTAATGTAACCAAGAGAATAGTCCTAAGCGGGTCTACTCAGAATCCAGTGTGAGAAAATGGCGCAAACATAAAAACTCAAGGGTCAGGTTACCAACTCTGCTCTGGGAAATTCCTGGAGATTTGGGGGCAGTGCCTGTGGAGAGGGGAATTTGGGGAGGGATTTCACCTAGAATCGATGTCATACCATGCAGTCTGCCCTCTGAAGCTGCCATTTTCTCCAGGGAAACTGATCTCTGGATCATTTATAATTCCAGGTGAACTCCAGATCACCAACTCCAGATCATTTACACAAGGAGGAAGTAACAGTGACACATCAGTTTTTTAAGCTGAAATAGTGGGGGTGTGACATTTGGTAGCATTTTTACGTGGTACACCAGTATGATAGCTAGGACCTTTACATAGCAGAGCGTGCTGGCTCAGCTGGTTACCACGGTGACCTACACACTGGAAGCTAGAAACACAGTCTGGAATCAGGTTAAACAACAGAGCCAAACGTCAGAAAGCCGGGGAATCAGTCCAAGATCGCAGGAGTCAAGAACAAGGAGCGGTTGCTACACACCAGAAGCAGATCTAAGCATGCACAGTTGCTACCGCGCTGAGGCAGGTGCATGCAGTGTTTATGAGCAGGTTCTCCCTTCCCTGGGAGTCACGTCTGCCAAGACTTACAGCTCCTCCCGTTGCCTTTGCAAGAGCTGCAGTCTGGCACGCCTTCTTCGCTCCTGCATAGTTAGCCTCTGACGTGCCCTATGTCTGGGGCACTCAGGAGAACTAGGCGGGGAGTCTGGCCTCGGGGTGTCTGCAACTGGGGGTGCTGGGCCAGGCGCAGGATCCATCTCTTCTTCTGGCTGCACCTCATGTGCAGCTGCTGGGGACTCTTCCTCCTCAGGTGCTGTTGAGGGTTCTTCTTCTGGGCTGACTCCAGAGGAGGCTGGGGTTGCTCCCTGCCTCTTCCTCATCTGAGGAGTAGTCGGCCTCAGCAGAGCCAGTACCCACGACACTGAGGTTTGGATAAAAGTGAGAGTGTGAGCTGGATCGTGTGGATCAGGGGTGTCAAGCATGTGGCCCGCGGGCCGGAACCGGCCCCTGCAAGGCTCCTATCCAGCCCACAAGCAACTGGCTCTTGCCTGCTTCCTACTTCCTGTTCATGCTTCCTTGTTCCTGCATTGCAGCTTGCTTTTTTGCTCAGCTATCTCCTCTCCTGCTTTCTGTTTCGCAGAGGAGAGAAGAAAGCCAAGCCTCCCTTCCCTTGATTGGCTGAGGACTCCTCTCCCTTCTCCTCAGGGGAGGGAAAGAACCAGAGAGAGAGAGAGAGAGAAACAGTCTTGTGGTACTTTTAAGACCAACAACATTTTTATTCCTGGTGAATGCTTTTGTGTGCAAGCACACTTCTTCGGGGGGGGGGGGGGGGCGCCCGAAAGAGCACACGCAC
>NW_015160853.1:462011-468081 GCF_001447785.1 Gekko japonicus | reverse complement strand
GGGGGGTGGAGAGGGGGGGGGGAGATCCCTTTCCAGTTCTAACAGATGGGGGAGGAAGAACCTAGCGGCACAGCTTGCAATCTTTATTAGTGGAAGGGAGCAAGAGTCCAGTAGCACCTTAACAACTAGCAAGATTTGTGGCAGGGCAGGATCTTTCATGAGTCACTGCTCACTTCTTCAGATACAGCTAGAATGCGAGTCCGCCTGTCCTTATATCTTGGAGAGTGAAGCGATTTCAGACCCCAAATGACAACAGCAGGCACTGGTAAAGAGAGAAGAAACCTCGGTCTCAGTTCAGTCCAGGAGGATGCCCTGTCTTGAGAGTCACTATCAGTTGCAATGCAGCAGTCTTTCTTTCTAATCTCCCTTTGAAATTCCTTTGTAAGAGAACTGCTACTCTCAGGTCAGCAACTGAGTGTCTGGCACGGTTAGAAAGTTGGTAGAAAGAGCAAGAGTCCAGTTGCACCTTAAAAACTAACAAAATCTGTGGTAAGGTATGAGCCTTAGAGAGTCACTGCTCACTTCTTTAGATGGATCAAGATGGGAAGAAAAGAGCAGTAGAAAAGAGCAAGAGTCCAATAGCATCTTAAAGACTAACAAAATTTGTGGCAGGGGATGAGCTTTCATGAGTCACTGCTCACTTCTGCAGACTTATTTCAATTTATTCTTTGCATCTTCCTGGACTGAGTCCTCCTGGACTGAACTGAGACCTGGGTTTCCTGTCTCATTACCTACTACCCCTCTGTATATCACACCTAATCCAATCAAGCCTGCTTTGCTATTGGGCATCTGAAACCATATTTATAAAGTTTATATCGCCAGTGGCACACATGGCCTGGCCTGACGAAGTGACATTTATGTCAGATCCGGCCCTCGTAACAAACGAGTTCAACACCTCTGCTGTAGATCCTTTCTGCTAACAGTGCTGCTTTCATCAAGTGTGGAGCTCCCTATGCCATATTATAGTGCCACCATTAGCAGAACAGATCTGCAGGATTCAACCCATATATGCTGACAAGCAAAAATGCATTCACAAGTGTAGGTAATCACATTTTTCTCAGTGAGGATACCTTCATTCTACAAAGTTAATTGTCTGACACTGTCAAGTTAACAAATGATGACTGACCTCATTGAATGACTTTGCAACTCACCACCTATCGTCTTAGCTTAAAGCGAATGAGCTTCAAAATTACAGTAGGTTATCTTACTGCACAGTATGCATTAGAATTTCACCTGGTCTTACTCTTAGGCATCAACATCTACCTGATCCAAAGGATGAAGGAAATAAAATAAGAGCTGAATGTAGTGCACATACACATTAGTAAAACATGAACAAACCTTTGAAATTTGGTCTTATCCTGGGATCGTAACTAACCAGAAGTCTATTCAAGATGTTGCTGGTGGAATTGGCAGGTACCTTTGCAAGATCTTCGGCTGACTGCTGTCTGTTTAAAATAAAGCATGCTTGTTATTTATATCAGAATTATGCATCCTCAGTTGACCTGATATTCTTATGCAATCTCTCCAAATCTGACATAAACAGAGTAAGACTGTTTAAACAAAATAAATTATTTTCAAATTGTTTTAAGGTACAATCCTTTGGCCAGTTTATGCTTTCTAGACAGCTGTAAGATCCCGACTAATAGTGTCATCTTAAGCGGAGTTCTTCTAAGCCCATTGGTGGAGAGGAGGAGGAGGAAATTAGATTTCTACCCCACCCTTCACTACCCAAGGGAGTCTCAGAGCAGCTTACAAACTCCTTTCTCTTCCCCTCCCCACAACAGACACCCTGTGAGGTAGGTGGGGCTGAGAGAGTTCTCTCGAGAACTGCTCGTTTCAAGAACAGCTCTGACAGAACAACAGCTTGCCCAAGATCATCCAGCAGCTGCAAGTGGAGGAGTGGGGAATCAAACCTGGTTCTCCCAGATTACAGTCTGCACACTTAACCACTGCACCAAACTGGCAAGACAGAAAGACATGGGATGCATGGAGAGATAGAGAAAAATGGGGGGGGAAAGAGAAAAACCGAAAGATGGACATATATAGTCAAAAAATGAAAGGGGGTCCCATGTTTCAAGCTGAGGTTAAAGTGAGTCCCGGGAGGGAACTCTACTGCTCTAGAGTAGAGATGTAAAATTTCCAGAAATTTTGAAGCTCGGAAAAAAACCCGGGTTTTTTCCAGTTTTTTTCGGGGGGAAACGGAAATTTTCAGGAAAATTGAAAAAAAATGCTACATTAGCACTTCTTTTGTCTTTTCTAGATTGAAAGTCATTCTGTTACTTTAGGAACATAAAATATGACTATGGACATTTTTACTTGGCATGAAATTATCACAACTAGCATATTAAAAATATAGTGTATCCAAACAGTTATTACAAACAGAATACCCGCCCACATGCAAAAACAAAACTGAAACCTTTTTCTTTTCTCGTGACAATAGCACCTCCTAAAGGAAGAAATGCATCTTGTTCTTGCATTGGAGAGTTCAGTTTGTAACCTAGGACTTGCTTGTCCTCAGTGCACAGAAATTACCTCAACCTGATACCATATGTATATATATTTTAGAAATGATTTGGAAAATATTTGAACACCTTGTCTTAAAATATTTTATTCATCATGTTAAAATAAAATGTTCCATAATCAATTTTTTTTCTTTTCTTTTCTTTTTTCAATTTTTCCAATTTTTCGGAAAAAAACAAAAAAGGCTTCAGGAATTTTTTCCGGGTTTTTTCCGGGCCTTCACATCTCTACTCTAGAGCACAACTGTTGAAACAAGCTGGCCGAAACCTAAACATACAGGAGAGGAGCCTCTCACAGCAGTCAATAATTACATAACTAGATCTAAACAGAAGCATGAGTAATCATGGCAAGAATATTTGCCTATTTGGAAAATGGAAAAGGATTTCTAGTAAACATTTGCCTATGAGATAATAATTAACTTTTTCTCAAGCAGGTTCTCATCTCTCCAGTTCCATCTGTTGTTGTTTTTTAATATATTTATTTTTAAATTTTTAAACTATACATCAACAATTTGCAGAAGCAATCGTGAATGAACAAATACAGCATCATATCATGTAAATACGGTATAAATTAGGAATAGTGATTTGTAGTATATGAATTTAACAGTAACTGTTCATAACTTGTATTTGTCAAGCCTATCTGCAAATTTTTGTAACAACATAACTTTTTTAAACCTTAAATCAGGCTAGGTACCAAATTAAAATATTGCTATTATTTCTTTGTAGCTATTGGGTATGGACGATTTAGGTATGATAGAGTCGTCAGTAGTCGCCTCAATAAAAGGAAGTCATTTGGAATAAAATTGTGACTGTAGGATATATGTATTTTTGGTGGTATAGAGGTGGTAATTTTTTCCATAGTATAATATTCCCATGTTTTGATATGCCATTGATGCAACGTTAAATTATTAGAGCCTTTCCAATGGCTCGTAATGTAAAGCCTTTCCATCTGTTGACCTGATACCAATAAGAGTCACCTTTGCTGGAAAATGATGTCTAACAGCCTCCTCTCAGGGGATAGTGCAGGTACATTAAAAACAAAGCAAAACACTGACTGTTTGAGTGGGGGTAGCTGGGTGAAAGCAGAAGAACATCACTGTAGTGTGCCAGCATCAGCGTGCATTGGTTGACAGCTTCCATATATGGATGACATATGGGGCATTGTTGGCATGCCACTCTGTGACTGGTGAGGGTTACTATGTATTCCAGTACAATAGCTACAGAGCTGGGTATCTCTTCTCTATTGTGAAAGCCTAGACTATCAAGTAGCTGTATCAGTGCTGCATCACCATCAGCGATGCAATGCCATCTGGAGGTAAGGAATGAGCAGCCCATGATTTTATGATTTGAGATTAAAGCAGAGGTCATTTCGGGGGGGATCGTGGGGGATCGCAGTTCCCCCGGGGTGAGGTACAGGGGGCAGGGCACATGATGAAGCCCCGCCCCCTGCTTCCGGCCCTCATTCAGCCAGGAGGAGGCAGGAGAAGAGGGAGGATAAGTTGCTTCCTCCCTGCCTCTCCCCACCCCTGCCTGCCTGGGGCCAGGGAGGGCCTTCACGGGGCTTCCTTGCACTCCCGCTGGCCTTGCAGGTCCACCGCCGGGCCCCTCATGGGGCTCGGCAGTGGAGCTGCAAGGCCGGCGGCAGCGGCCGGGACCCTTGGGGGCGGGGTGTGTGGCCTTATGACACACTTCCGGTGATGTCAGGGGGTGTGGCATATGCTAATGTTATGCTAATGAGTTCCCCTAGCTCTTTTTCTACGGATCGACCCCTTCATTAAAGTATCATTGAAGTTCATCGTTTGTATCCTTACGTTTAAGGAATTTAAAATACAGCAAATATCTAAACAGAATAAAGTCATAAGGCCTACATTTCAATAAAAACAATTCCAATCTGTTGTTTAATACTTAAGTCAATGACATCAGATTCCTAGTTTCTACCCCAAAGCCGTGTTTTCTTATGAACCCGTGTTTCCTTATGAATGCCAGGTGCTTTCAGGCATACATACAGCTTATGTATCTATTGTATCCCAATAAAGGAAAAGTGTCTATGAGCTCTAGCAACATGTGTGCAGGGCTGTAAATTAGAAGCCAATCTCCTTTTGAAAACATTTAATATAACATAAAATCAAGGTAAGATCCAGGTCATAAATATCCATGCCTATCTGCTTATGATAACAGCATAATAATCTATTCTGTGACAGTTCACTGGTTTAACACATCACATTATAGACCATATTTTAAACATTAATGTGCTCGCATAACAAGTTCCATGAAATAGACACGATCTGATTAATCCTCAGCAATGCCACTATAGTGTTAATTTGCTCATAGAAAACTATAAGATTTGGTTTAAGAATCTTGAGCGGAAAAATGATGCATATAGATATTTTTTAAAGGAACATACGAAGGACAGAGATACAGTTTCTTTTTCCCTTTTCCTTTCTTTGAAGATTTCTCTTTGGAATAGACCTCTTCAACACACAAGAAGAAAACAAACACAAGAGCTGCCAGTAAAAACTTCATTGTGGGGACTTTGGGTCTGGAACAAAAGTTGACCTAAGAAAGATAAGAGAAGTAAAGGTCTTACATTAGTGGAGTTAGATGTGGAAAAAAAGGAAAAACATCATACATGAAATAAAGAATGAATTGATAGAAACGCATCATCAAGTGAGTTACTGGATATAACTTACATAGTTTTGTCAAGTTTTAGGTATGACTGGACATATGAATTAGTTAAACCTATTAGTCATTATCCAGGATTGGGTTAGGCATACTTTAGTCATAAAAACATAAGAACATAAGAGAAGCCAATGTTGGATCAGGCCAATGGCCCATTTAGTCCAACGCTCTGTCACACAGTGGCCAAAAATACCAGGTGCCACTAGGAGGTCCAGCAGTGAGGCCAGGACACCAGAAGCCCTCCCACTGTTGCCCTCCCCCCAGCTCCAAGAATATGGTGCATCCTTTGCCCCAGGCTGAGAGTTCCTATCTATACCTTATGGCTAATAGCCACTGATGGACCTCTGCTCCAGATGTTTATCCAGTTCCCTCTTGAAGCCATCCACTGCCTCCTGTGGCAGTGAATTCCATGTGTTAATCACTCTTTGGGTGAAGAAGTACTTACTTTTATCTGTTCTGACTAACTGTTCAACTGACTTCATACTGCACTCTAACTATCATCATATACTTGCACGGCTTTTCAGAATGAGAAAACCTATAATGATGTTATTAATATATATTTATGAATTAGTATGCAGGTGGGTTTGGTATACAGAACAAGCCTCCATCTTCAGAAGGTGCATACCTAAAAATGTACCCATATAAGCTTCCCTAAGATTCCCATTCATTCACATGTGATGTCACACACATCTTCATTTCTGCTAATGAGGTCTCTGATATGTGATACTTGCAGCCAGGGGTCATTTTCTGCAGGAGCGCACAGGAGCAGAGCTCCGGCAGTAAATAGCCCAGGGGGCAGGCACATGCAACAAGCCCCAACCCCTGCTCTCAGCAGCCCTCAGTCAGAGCAAGAAGCAGCCAGGTAACTTGCA
>NW_015160853.1:459196-461899 GCF_001447785.1 Gekko japonicus | reverse complement strand
CCAATAACTAGCAATCTAAAACAGTCCAGTGGAGCCTGAGCGGTGGGTGTTGCCTTCTGACACACTTCCGGTGATGTCAGGGTGTGTGGCATATGCAAATAAATTATGCTAATGAGTTATGCTAATGAGCTCCTGCACCTCCTTTTCTATGAAATGACCCCTGCTTGCAGCTATTGTACTATTAACAAGAAGCAACATATTAGCTGTGGCCTCATCCTTGATATACCTATCTGTACTATTGAGCTGCGGTGGCTCAAGTGGTTAAGACGCTGAGCTGCAGGCTGTGGAAGGTCAGTAGTTCAGCAGTTCGAGACCCGGGTGCCGCATGATGGAGTGAGCTCCCATCTCTAGTTCCAGCTCCTGCCAACCTAGCAGTTCGAAAGCAAGAAATTGCAAGTAGATAAATAGGTACCACTTCGGTGGGAAGGTAACAGCGTTCCGTGGGCCTTGGTGTTTAGTCATGCCGGCCACATGACCACGGAAACGTCTTCGGACAGCGCTGGCTCTTCAGCTTTGAAACAGAGATGAGCACCGCAACCCTAGAGTCGGACTCGACTGGCTTTCGAGCAAGGGAACCTTTACCTTTTTACTATTAGCTGAATTCGTTTTAATGGATTTTTTAATATAATGAATATCTGAATCAAACGCCTCTGATTATAATATTTGCCATACTAACACATCTACAGGTATTACCTGCTTACAGTAGGAAAGAGAAATTGCATGCGGCACCTGTACCACTGGTAATATTTCACTACTGCACAACATTTATATGGCATCTGGTTAATGTCGTCAATAATAAAGGATGCATCCCCAGCAGGGTTAAGTGTTTATGTTCCTGCTCCGGAGGGGGGGACTGCATTTTATGATCTCAGCATCAAATGCAGTTTTCCCAGCCTTTGCTCCTTAGAACGTCTGACTAGCTGCATCTCTCTGCTTATAAACACAGAGGCTGGGTACAGAAAGAGATTTGCATCCCTTGAACAGCAGCCACAGCAAGACATTCTTGTCTTCCTTCCAAGAGCAACAGAAGAAGCATCTTCCTTTGCCCAGAGCAACAGCCACAAGGGCTCCCAGCCAAAAGACAAGACATGAGGGTTCTCCTTACTCACAATCCCAGGCAACGATCACAAGAGCATCGTCCCCCGCCGTAGCACCGCCAAATGGCACCCCGGATCCTACACCAGGATAACAAGCAAGGTCTCTCGAACACCGTTGCCTACACTCGCTACCAGGCGCCTTTGGGGTGCCCTCTCTCCTAGGGCAATGCTAGGGCCATAAAAACTGTAAACGTTCAAGAGAAGCCATTAAGGCTGCTGACATGAAACTGGAGGGCCTGGCGTGATGTGGTCCATGGGGTGGCGAAGAGTCGGACTCGACTATGCAACCGAACAGCAACAATGCTGCTGGACAAATGTCGCATTCTTCCATCAAAGGATGACCACCATTCTCCAAAACCGAATAAACAAACTGCTGGCGGTCTGTGTCAACCACTTCCTCCGGCAAATGAAACCCCTTTGCCTCCACAGTGACCCACCCTCAGCAACAAGGCCTGAGCAACCATCACTCTCCCGACACACAGATCAAGACCTTTTGCCTCTGACATCAGAGTCCCCCAAAGACTGCCTGCCTCCACAACAGCAGCGTCGAGAGCAGTGTCCCTTCTAAGCTGAGTTCGTGTGAGCTAGCTCACAGTTTTTTTAGCCTCCGGCTCACACATTTTTGTCTCAGCTCAGGAAGGACGGCTCCAGAGCAAACTAATGCATGCAGTAGCCCAATCGCTGGCTCACAACTTTAATGCCAGTAGCTCACAAAGTAGAATTTCTGCTCGCAAGACCCCACAGCTTAGAGGGAGCATTGGTCGGGAGGTCCCAATTCCCTTTCCAGCCTCGGAAATGCCAGCCACGCAGGGCTCCGAGGGAAGCCCTCGGCAAGGGCAGCATCACTCCAGGTGCGGCACAGTGCTGGTCCAAGGTACTGAGAGCCAGTTTGGTGTAGTGGTTAAGTGCATGGACTCTCATCAGGGAGAACCGGGTTTGAGTCCTCACTCCTCCACTTGCACCTGGCAGGATGACCTTGGGCAAGCCGTAGTTCTGATAAGAGCTGTCCTTGAAAAAAGAGCAGTTTCTGTCAGAGCTCTCTCAGCCCCACCTTCCTCACAGGGTGTCTGTCGTGGGGAGGGGAAGGGAAAGGAGACTGTAAGCTGCTCTGAGACACCTTTGGGTAGTGAAGGGCGGGGTATAAATCCAATCTCTTCTTCTTCTTTTACCTCACAGGGTGTCTGTGGTGGGGAGGGGAAGGGAAAGGAGTTTGTGAGCCGCTCTGAGACTCCCTTGGGTAGTGAAGGGCGGGGTATAAATCCAATCTCTTCTTCTTCTTCTTCTTTTACCTCACAGGGTGTCTGTCGTGGGGAGGGGAAGGGAAAGGAGTTTGTGAGCCGCTCTGAGACCCCTTCGGGTAGTGAAGGGCGGGGTATAAATCCAATCTCTTCTTCTTCTTCTTCTTTTACCTCACAGGGTGTCTGTCGTGGGGAGGGGAAGGGAAAGGAGTTTGTGAGCCGCTCTGAGACTCCCTTGGGTAGTGAAGGGCGGGGTATAAATCCAATCTCTTCTTCTTCTTCTTTTACCTCACAGGGTGTCTGTCGTGGGGAGGGGAAGGGAAAGGAGTTTGTGAGCCGCTCTGAGACTCCCTTGGGTAGTGAAGGGC
>NW_015160853.1:372520-459176 GCF_001447785.1 Gekko japonicus | reverse complement strand
CCCCCCGACTCCAGCCGCATGCCAGTCTCTCCCTCCGTGCCCCGTGCAGGGACACGGCTCTTGCAAGCCAGCTGCGAGACTTACCAGAAGACGGACGCCAGGGAAGCCACGGCCACCACCCCCTCAGCCCTTTATTGCAGCCGGAGATGGCCGAGCAGCCTGCAGCGGGCCATGGCAAAGCCGAGGAGGACCACAAGCCAGCAAGCGGGGGGGGGGGGGGGGGAAGCAATAGCTCAGCAGCGGCCCGCTGTGCTGCCGAAATGAACCCTTGCAATCAAAAAGCCTCCATTTTGCTACTGGGCATGTGCGTACGACCGCCCGAGAGGGTGCCAGGGAGCAGGTGCCAGACCTCCGCACATGTGCAGTGGGGCTTTGAAGCCTTTGCTCTTGCTGAGTTCTGCCCTCAGTTCCACTCACGGCGGCTTCATTATTGCCTTTCCGTGCATGGGGGTGCGGCAGCGGTAGGAAGGGGGAGGGCTGTGAGGGCACGCGCTTTCCTCCCTCCCGGCCTGTTCGAGGAACTTTGGCAACTCCGGGCAAGGCCAGGATGGCCACTACCCCCTAGGATGCCTCGCTTCGGACGCCCAGGTGGAAGCGTGGCTAATGCCCCTCGTGCTGAACTTTTGCCCAACCGGCGGCAGTCGGTAGCCGCCACACGGGCATTTCTCTCACACATACCAACAAGGGGAGGAGGTGCTTTACACACACACACACACACACACACACATAGAGATGTGTCAACACATACATTCTCTCAACAGTTTTCTTCTTCCACGCTCCATTATGCAAATAGAAGTCTGTGCACTTTTAATGGGATGTAGTAAAAGGAAGGACAGGATTGCCCATTGGAAACAATGGGAGAGTCTTGAAGGCCCATTGAAAATAATGGGAGACAGGAATGTGGAAACAATGGGAAATACTTGAAGGCCCATGGGAAATAATGGGAGCCAAGAATGCCAGTTGACTTGCATGGGCTCCATTGAAATACATTACAATACAAGTAGAGTTGCAATAAAATGGATTTTCCATTAGGGTCTCTGGGCCCAAATACACCACACTGGGGATGGAATGAGAGACCACGGAGTGGAATGACAACCCCTCGGAGTAACAGAACTGGTCTGGAACTGGAATGAGAGACCACGGAGTGGAATGACAACCCCTGGGAGTAACAGAAGTGGTCTAGAACTGGAATGAGAGACCACGGAGTGGAATGACAGTCCCAAAGTGTAGCAGGAGTGTTCAGGGATTGGAATGAGAGACCAGGGAGAAAAATGACAGTCCCAGGGTGTAGCAGGAGTGTCCTGGGAATGGGATGACAGGCCACAGAGTGGAATGAGAGACCCAGGGTGTAGCAGGAGTGTTCTGTGACTAGAATGAGAGTCCACAGAGTGGAATGACAGCCCCAGGGTGTAGCAGGAGTGTTCTGTGACTGGAATGACAGTCCATGGAGTGGAATGACTTCCAGGCCACAAATGCCCATGGGCACGAGAGAAGGGAGCTGAACCAAGCAAGCTCTGCCTCCCTTGAGCTCCTGACACCCTCCGATGATCTTCAGAGTCCTAGGCAGGGAACCGGGGAACCAGCATCCACCCATCTGAATCTGAAACCTTCCCTCCAATGGCTGCCTCCAGCCGGTGCTGTGGAAGGCCAGCAAAGGCATTTCCCCGCTCAATAATCACAGGAATGGGGGCCAGAGGACTGGGGTGGTCAGGATTAAAAACGACCCTCCAAATATGTCCCCTGAGCTGCAACTTTTATGAGGGGGTGATATTGAGCTCCAGACCAAGAAATGCTTCAACTGGCCCTTTCCGCATATTAGACTGCTTGGCACTATGGTTGCCAAGTCCAGGTTTGAAAATTTCTGGAGATTTAGGGGTTGAGCCTGGAGAGGGCAATGTCTGTGGAAGCAAGTGACCTGAGCAGGGCATAATGCCATAGAGCCCACCTTCTAAAATGGCTGTTTTCTGCAGGAGAACGGGATGCCAACCCCCAGGTGAGACCTGGGGATCGGCCAGATTGATTCTTTTGAACTATGGTGCTGGAGAAGACTCTTGAGAGTCCCTTGGACTGCAAGGAGATCAAATCAGTCAGTCCTAAAAGTAATCAACCCTGACTGTTGCCTGGAAGGCCAGATAATGAAACTGAAGCTCAAATACTTTGGCCACCAAATGAGAAGGGAGCACTCACTGGAGAAGACCCTGATGCTGGGAAAGATTGAAGGTCAAAGAAGACGGGGACGGCAAAGGATGAGATGGTTAGAACATGAAATTGAGCCAACTTCAGAGGATGGCGGAAGACAGGAAGGCCTGGCGTGATCTGGTCCGTGGGGTTGCGAAGAGTCGGACTCGACTGTGCGACTGAACAACAACATGTTAAGTGCCATTTATGATTCTAACATGATGAATGTATTCAGGTAGTAACTTTGGTTCATTTGTGATGGTCGTTTGGATGCATGCTGGGAAGATAAAATGCTGAAAGAACAAAATGTTAACTTGCCATTTTTGCTGAGGCTTACGGCCCTGGTAGGCCAGCTACAACTGCGCATGTCTCTGGCTAAACGAAGAACAACCGCACCTTGTAAACCATATCAGCTATATAGATACTTTGTAGAATTTTACAGTCTAAGAGAAACACACACTCATTGTTCAGCTAAAAGAAAAACAGTTTACTTGGGAAAGCCCAGCCTAAAAGGTTTTCTGCCAATCAGAGACCTGTTAGGTCAGAGTGCTGGTGTTTGATGGAACCAATAACCTTGCTCAATTTGTGTGCATCATCCTGAGTATATGTCACCCTTTGTAACACTCAGTTGGGTATTCAGGGTTCCAAAACCCTGAGATCTGTACTCTTACTTTATTAATAAATACTCTAGTGAATTCCTCTCTACAGGACTGCTTTGTGTGTTTTCTCAGATTGGCCAGGGCAAACACAACCAGGACAGAGGTTCTAAACACCTGTAATGGACGATGTCGACCCCCTTCCCTGTGGCAGAAGAGAACTGCTCGGGTTGGTACAGGACCCACAGACAGAACCGGCCCAGCCAGTGGAAGGAGCGCAGCATCAATTAGGCGAGCGAACCGAGGACAGCCCGAGCCCCCGACCTCCCTCGCCTCCACTGCGACCGTCCAGCAGCCGCCCAGAGCCTCTCTTTCGGGCTCCGCCCACGGCCGAAGCCGCGCCTCCCTCACTTTTCCGCCAGCCAATCACTGGCTCTGACACTGTCCAGGTCCGTCGTTGTGATAACGCGAAAGTTAACGCTGGGGCCAGCCACGCGCTTGCGCGGAGAGTTTTTGACTTTGACATCGCTTTCTTAGACGTCTCCTGTGCGCCACCTACCGGCTCGCTGAGGGAGAGCACGGTTTGTTCGCTTGAGGGCGCAGGCGCCGCAGGGATCGACTCCGCTGGTCTATGATCCTTTGTTGCTGGCGAGGGGTGTGTGTGTGTGTGTGATTCATTCTGAGGTTTGGGCTTGTCGTCCGCAGGGGGCGTGGTGCCTGTCATCACCGTAAAGCAAGCAGAGAGCAAGTCCTTCTACAGGATGCCATCTTCAATGTGATTGGAAGATCATTTCTATGTTGAGCACTTTAATTTGTAACGATATGGTTGTTTTATCTTGTTTTTATGTACTCTGGCACATAGTGCCTTTAAATGTAAGCCGCCCTGAGCCCGTTTGCGGGGAGGGTGGGATAGAAACCCAATAAATAAATAAACAAGTCTCAGCAGGGGAGGGAGGAAGTGGTGCTAGGAAGGGAAACGATGCAGCCTCAGGACTCATCCATGGAGGATGCAAATTGTTTATGTCCTTCCCAGTCTGGTTTTTGGCTTGGTTATGGGGCTGAAAGAGTTTGATCCCCCTGGAGGCCAACTTGTGCTGGGAGATGGAAAGAAGGCAGTGCCACTGTTGATTCTCCTAGACCTCTTGCCAGTTTTTATTACCATTGATCGTGGTACCCTTTTGGGATCACCTCCCTGGGCTGGGATTGTGAGGCACTATTTTAGCAGTGGTTCTGGTCCTGTCAGGACAGGAGGCTTCAGAAAGTGGTGCTGCAGGGACTGCTGCTCAGCCCCTTGGCCTTTGGGGTCCTATAAGGTTCCTTCGTGTTCCCTGTGCCCTTTAACAACTATGTGGAACCAGAGATTTGGGCTGGGTTCCCAGTAATATCTGGATGACACTCAGGTCTAGCTCATGTTTCCATCCAGGGGTCATTTTGTAGAAAAAGAGGTGCAGGGCTCATTAGAATAACTTATTTGCATATGCCACACCCCCTGACATCACCGGAAGTGTGTCAGAAGGCAACGCCCACCGCTCAGGCTCCACTGGACTATTTTGGATTGCTAGCTATTGGGGGAAGGGAATGCGCAGATCTGTCCTCGCAGAGGAGGGAGAGCTTGTACATGAAGGTGGGCGGGGGGGGGCCTCTGCAACTTACCTGTCTGCTTCTTGCTCCGACTGAGGGCTGCTGGGAGCAGGGGGCGGGGCTTGTTGCATGTGCCCACCCCCTGGGCTCCTTACTGCCAGAGCTCTGCTCCTGTGCGCTCCCGCAGGAAATAACCCAAGTACGACAATATGTTCTATACGGGGCTGCTTTTCAGAAGGGTTTGGAAACTTCAGTTGGTGCAGAACGCCGCAGCCAGGATGTTGACTGGAATGGGTTATAGGGACCATATCCTTCTGATCTTGGCCCATCTGCATAAGCTCCCACTCTGTTTCCAGGTTCAACTCAATGTGGTGGGCATTGCCCAGCAACATAGGAGTTTGTAGCAGGAATATGGACTTGGTGAAAATTGATCTCTCCCCCACCCTTGTCTGCTGTAAGTGTCCTACCACCAGTGGAAACTAACTACAAAATACAACCCATTATTGTTTTCTGTTAGCCCCCAGAAAAAGATTGAGTTGTGATTTTTATCCTATATATTGTAAGAAATTTACAAGGATATTTATTACTGGATACAACTGTCACTCCATGGAACTGGGCCTAGGTATCCAGAATACTTTTAATATTCTTTTCTGCTATGAAGACTTCTTTACAATGGCAATCAGGCTAACATTTTATTCTCCCTCCATAGCTTATCTCAAGTTCATCTCTTTTCCTTGTACTACTGACTTTCGTGTTGGTGTGTACACCATCCTGTCAAGAGCTGCAGGTAAATCAAGGGCTCCACCACTGCTTATTATATGGGGATTGTGTACACTTGTATACAGCACCTGGGACAGAAATCATCAGAAACCACACCTGCTGTAATGCGCATCTGCTGATCAACCACAATACACCTATTTTCACTAATTAAACTACTCCAGAGGCTGTCCTTGGTCAAGATTTCAACACCTTTTTCTTCTCTGGGGAAAGAGGGGGGGAAAGCCAGTTGTGTTCCAAGCTTTTTAAGACCAAGGGATGGATTTCCCTGGGCTTAAAGCTAGAGATCAAAAGTGTCAGGGAACTCTCTTATGAAAACTGACTTGCTACTCAGTGGGTATATCCCACTGTCTTAACATCTGAACTGTGTTAGTTCAAGCCCCGCGCTGGTGTGAGCAGCCAGCCTGTTGTCCCCAGCTCATTGTCCACCCAGCGATTCAAAAGCTTCAGCGAGTAGATAAAATGGGAACCACTCCTTAGAGAGGGTGGGCATGCCAATCTCCCTTGTGGGAAGGCGTTAGCTGACGGTCGGACGTCCTGGTCAAGGCTTGTAAGGCGAAACAGCTTCTCGGCTACGAAATGAACTCCTGTAATGGATGTTCCGGCCAGGCGGTGGCAGTGTGACGATCGACATACGGGTCCTGAAGCTTGGCCAGCAAGCAGCCGTGCGGGAAAATGACGGAGCCAGCCAGAAGACGTCTACACCGGGCAGTGACGGCGCGTGCAATTAAATGAATATATGTTGTCTTCCCTATCCCCTACAAACATTGTTAGTCCCTTGTCTATATTGAGTAACTGTACATCGCTTTGAGCTCACTGGGGAAAGCGATTAATAAATAGAAAGTATTATGAAAGTGTTAAGTATGGGTTACGCTAGGACAGAGACAAAATAGTTTTCTCCCCCCAGTAGTGGAAACAAGAGGCACCTCTTGCAAACAGAAACAGTACGTGTGTATTTCAGAAGCCTGAAAAATCTGTTCCAACAGAAATCAGCCAGACAAAAGGAATAGGTGTGTACATGGGAAGCAAAACAATTTTCAAACTACTTTCAGCTTTTTTCATTGTTCTCCTCCAGCCTAAGGATTTCCAGACCAAGTAATAGGATGCTGGATTAGATGGACTATTGGCCTGATCAAGCGGGGCTCGTCTTATGTTCTCATGTACTCAAAGTTGACGATTTGTTGCTCATTTATATCTTTATTAGATCTATTTATCTCTTTTAAATTATAAGGCCCTCAAAGCAGCTTACAGCCTTTTAAAAAACCCACCCCCACCCCCAATATATTAACCACTGGGTAGCCCGCCTCGGGAAGTATTCCACTGGTGGCTGCTGCTAGGTGGTACGCGCTCTAGCTTCTCCCACTTAAGACACAGAGATCCTTAATGCTTTGTCAGTGTTCGGCTCTGCTTTGTTTCTGGAGTGCCTCCCCCTTCCTCAAGACGACATGCATGTAGAAAAAGCAGCAGGTGCATGCATGAGCATGCACAGGGAAGCATGGAAACAAACATAGGCCCCGTTCACACGGAGACGTTGCCGCGCTAAAGACACTAATGACAGGCGGATTTTCGGTGCGCGATCACACCGCAACATCTGGGAAGTGTAGTGCACCCGTGGCTGACCCGTGGCTTCCCACCGAAGATGCGGCGTAAAAAACTACTGCAGAAAGTGCACTAGTTTCCGGAAACCGTGGGGCAGGGGCAGGCATCTGATCGTGTTTCCGCTTGAATCCCAAGGCATCCGGCACCCATCCATGTCCCGTCGCAAACTGGATGGGGTTTTTTTAGTCTCCACAGGATGCGCACAAATGCCCAACGGCACATGTGCAAATGTCGGTGAGGGAAAAAACCTTCCCGTTTGCCACGGAAGCAGCGCCTAACGATTGCCGGTGTGATCGCCCCGCGCCACTTCTTTAAGAACATAAGAGATGCCAATGTTGGATCAGGCTAAAGGCCCATCCAGTCCAACACTCTGTATCACACAGTGGCCAGAAATACCAGGTGCCATCAGGAGGTCCACCAGTGGGGCCAGGACACTAGAAGCCCTCCCACTGTTGACCCCCCCCAAGCACCAAGATGACAGAGCATCACTTGCCCCAGAGTCCCTATCTATACCTTGTGGCTAATAGCCACTGATGGACCTCTGCTCCATATGCTTATCTAATTCCCTTTTGAAGCTGTCCAAGCTTGTAGCCGGCACCACTTCCTGTGGCAGTGAATTCCAAGTGCCACGCTTCAGGATAGCCGTGTGATCGGCACCTAATGGCCTAACCACGGGAGTCTGATCGGGCTGCCGCGCTTTACTTTGCTCCAGGGCAAACAGCCACGCTTCCCCCCACACACACGTTTTCCGGCCCATGTGACCGGGGCCACAGTTTCCCCCTCTCCCTGAACTCTGCAAATAAAAAAGAAGAGGGGACAGAGAACCTGCCTATATGGCCAAAAACAGTTGCATTCTTTGTGTGTGTGTGTGTGGGGGGGACGGACTGTCACTTCTTCTTTTATACAGGGGAAAAGAGATTTCTTGTGCTGAAGGCAGCCACACTGGAATCAGCCGTTTGGCTTGATTGGCTGGGATTCAGCAGCATTGTGGCATTCAACTGCTTCCTCGCTTGCCTCTCTTTTTCTGCAGAGTGTTAACCTTCCTGCTCATGTAGCAGATGGGAGTGGAATCTCTGCAGGGAATGCATGTGATATTTACTGCCAGCTTAGCTGGAATATAAGAACAGCTCAATCCGTATGAGAGGGGCTATGGGCACCAGCAGATGTTGCATTGCCACACAAATCAGAAGCGGGAAACTACTGGCGCGTAGTCGGAAAGAGGGAAATTAAAAAATCAGACACTTAAGGGCAATTCTGTTTATTCACCAGCAACTTAACTGCCGATCTCATGTATGAACATGTACAGCTTCCTTATGGTGAGTCAGACCACTGATCCTCAAACTCAGTATTGTCTCCTGTGACTGGCAGGCAGCTCTCAGGCAGAAGAAGGTGTTTTCCAACACCTGCTCCCTGAACTCCTTTCACTAGAGGTGACAAAAGGGCAACCTGGGACCTTCTGCATACAGAGCGTGTGCTCTAGGACTGAGCAACGAGCCAGTTTGGTGTAGTGGTTAAGTGCGCGGACTCTAATCTGGGAGAACCGGGTTTGATTCCCCACTCCTCCACTTGCAGCTGCTGATGTGACCTTGGGTCAGTCACAAGCTCTGGCACAGCTGTCCTTGAAAAAGAGCAGTTTGTGTCAGCGTTCTCTCAGCCCCACCCACCTCACAGGGTGTCTGTTGTGGGGAGGGGAAGGGAAAGGAGTTTGTACGCTGCTCTGAGACTCCCAATGAAGGGCGGGGTATAAATCCGATCTCTCCTCCTCCTCCTCCAAAGCTGACAAAGCATAGAGCTTTAAGATGGTGTAGCAGTGGGAGTGGGAGAGCCAGTTTGGTGTAGTGGTTAAGAGTGCAGACTCTCATTTGGGAGAACTGGGTTTGATTCCCCACTCCTCCACTTGAAGCCAGCTGGGTGACCTTGGGTCAGTCGTCATAAGTTCTGTCAGAGCTGTTCTCCCAAGGACAGTTCTCAAGAGAGCTCTCTCAGCCCCACCTACCTCACAGGGCATCTGTTGTGGGGAGGGTAAGGGAAAGGAGTTTGTAAGCCACTCTGAGACTTCTTCAGATAGTGACGGGTGGGGTATAAATCCAATCTCCTCTTCTTCTTCTTCTATATGGGCAACTGCGAATAGACCAGAGCACCACACCTGAGTTAACCTGACAGAACCTTGACCACAGTAATGAAATTGCCCACATTGACGGTTTTAAAACTGTGCATTATGTGAAACTTTCCACAGCAGATTTTTCCTCACCAGGCACAGACCAGAAATTCTCTCTTTTTCACCCCACAGTTGCGAGCTGCAGCTGGGGGGGGGGGGAGTGCTGAGGGACCTTACCTGGAACAGCCAGGGAGGAAAACAGCAGTGGCAGTGGGGGACCCAACCAACTTGGCGGCGGCAGGCAGTGCTGCCCAGAGCCACCATGGGGCCCTGGACAGAGATTCCACTGGGGCCGCCCCCTATGACCCTGATCCAAACCAAATACCATAACCATGGGTCATTCCCCGCGGGAGCGCACAGGAGCAGAGCTCCAGCAGTAAGGAGCCCAGGGGGTGGGCACATTCAACAAGCCCTGCCCCCTGCTCCCAGCAGCCCTCAGTTGGGCCAGGAGGAGCAAGAAGCAGCCAGGTAAGTTGCAGAGCCCCCCCCCCAACCCACCTTCAGGTACAAGCTCTCCCTTATCCACTGATAGTAGGGCCAGGCCCCGCGGGCCCCTGGTTAGCTACGGGCCTGCATGGGAGTGAGGTCATTCACTTTAGTTTTTCCTTCTGAACCTGATTTTTTTTCAACCATACCTCTAACATGTTAATATATCAATAGACTTAACTGAAATAAATGGGCTTCACAGTGCTTGCCTGTGTTAGATCTTGGCCCATGTCTAAGAAGGATTCAAAGCTGAATGTTACTGTGATTGCCGACTGTCTTATTCCCAAAGAGTTAAGTAATAAGAAAGAAGTACCTGTCATGTTCACATTGTAACTATATAATACCTCCACCAATAGAAGAGAAAAATGGGACGTTCAAAATCTTAACAGTTGTTTCCAGTCTAAAATGCTTAGTATGAAAGGTTTCTGTGCTAAACACATCTGCATTTCAAATCCCTGTCTTGTATTTCAAGTTCTGGGTCCGGAAACCTGAGGTTGTTTAAGGCAATAGAGAGAACAAATATTTTATTGTGGGAGATGTAGAAAATGCATCATTTCTATCACAGTACCAATCTAATCCTTTTTCTTTTAAGGGGAAGTGTACAGCTAGAAATGGTTTTCTAATCCCAGGAAGATTACTTTGAAACTTTCAATCAGAAGTATAATTATACTTCCGTTTTAAATACTTTGGTAGCTTCTGCTTCCACACCCACACAAAAGGGAAGAGATTACTTTGATTCAGAGCCTGGAACCTGCAGCATACACATGTGGGGGGAAATCACTGATTTTTCCAGAAACTGAAGTCACCAGCAACATTAGTATTGACAGCAACAAAGTTTGGATATTGCCACTATATCGCAGACAAGGTTGCCAGCACCTTCCAAACAACTGTCATGAATCCCCAACCTCATTTTTATACAGCACCACCAATGCACATTTCAGGGTACAAGGAGACAGGTATCTGCCCCAAGAGGCTTACAATCTACAGCAGTCTAGTAAAGGTAAAGGTTCCCTTGCTCGAAAGCCAGTCGAATCCGACTCTAGGGTTGCGGTGTTCATCTCCATTTCAAAGCCGAAGAGCCAGCGCTGTCTGAAAACGTTTCCGTGGTCATGTGGCCGGCATGACTAAACACCAAGGTGCACGGAACGCTGTTACCTTCCCACCAAAGCAGTACCTATTTATCTACTTGCAATTTCTTGCTTTCGAACTGCTAGGTTGGCAGGAGCTGGAACTAAAGACAGGAGCTCACTCCGTCATGCGGCACACTCGGGTCTCGAACTGCTGAACTACTGACCTTCCACAGCCTGCAGTTCAGCGTCTTAACCACTTGAGCCACCGCAGCAGTCTACTTGGGTCCTAAACTTTTTTTTTTAAAGCTCTGTAGCTACGGGCAAGTATGATTGCTTTGAAAAGTATTCCTAAAATAGCAAAACAAGTCAGCCAGTACTGAATGGCTTACTTGTTTTGTATCAATGAGGAAATAAGAGTTCAGGATACAGACCAAGGACAAAGAATAGTCCCCAAATGAGGCAGCTACTGGAGCATTTTGGTAGCCTTCCTGTTCCCCCTACTTGATGGAATGAAATCTGCTCACAACAAAACAACTTGAGCAAAGCATGTGATATGCTGCTGCCTTTGCATTCCAACAGAATGCCAGTTGGCTTTATTTGCTGTATCTGAATGGAAAAATTCCATAGTAAAGCACCGGGGGCCACTTCATGGCAAATCAAAGAAACTCCATTCAAAACTACATTTCGCAGCCTCTTACTGAAAATTAATTGGCTTGCAGAATAGATGGCCGCTTCCTTCTTGATGAAAGAAAGCGGCAGCATCTTGGGGAAAGGAATTGCTTTAAGTTTGGAAACATGTTCATGTTTTCAGTTTGGCAAAAGGGTTTTCTAGCCAGTCAGTCAAAAAAAAAAAGCTCTAGTGCTAGTCAGTTAAAGGAAGCCAGGAGAAGTTCATGCTTGCTCATCAAGTGCTCAGGTGAAATGATGAGATAATGGATGTGATTGCAATCTGGATGGAGTCAAAAGGTCTTTAAATGAGTTTCAAATCAGGAAGCCACATTCAATGAATGAGAGACGAACAAGTTATTTGATCAACTTGGGGTGGCGATCAATGAACACTAGAGAGAAGTTTGATAAAAAAACAGATCCCTTAGGCCAAGTTTTTGTTGTCCTTTGTGGAACTTCATCCACCGTCCTCTTTACAGTGACAATGGGAGTCCACTCTACATGGTCATCGTCAATGGTGTTTACAGTGTCTGACAAAAAGCAATGCGGCTGCCCACACCTTAAGTTGACAGTACAAGAACCATTCGTTCTCTTTTGAAAAACAAATGCAGTGGCCTTCCTTGGTATCGGATCAGTTCTAGTCCATTACAGCGTGCATAGAGCAGGTATGGGGTTCAGCCGTGTGGCTTGTACCATAAAAACCAACTCCCGGGATGCGAAGCATGAGACAGCCTTCTTAGGCAACAGCAAAGAGCCAGGCTCACAAGAGTGGAGGCACATTTGACGTGGCAGCGCCTTCTGGTTTGTTGGATCACACCCAGCCCCCCCCCCCCCCAAGACAGAGAGCTAAATCTAGACTGGTTTAGTACTAAGAAGCCTGATTAATCAAGTTGAAATAAATTTAGCATTACCTCGTGCCCAACGAGTAGTCCGACTCCCCTTGATATTTGCTGTCCTTTTTGAAATCTTAACATGCCTGCTATAGAGTCATTCTAGTAGCTGGACAAACTCTCAATCTAATTTGCAACAGATGAGACATCACTTGCACCTAGCACAGCAATATGCATTTGGTTATGGTGGCCCTGCACTGCAAAAAATACATGAAACAGTTGTGATTTTTAACATACATCTGTTCTGTTAACACTCTTCAGAAATTTAAGCTAAGCAGATAGTATTGTAAAATCTTAAAGGTAGAAGAAGAGGAGGAGATTGGATTTATACCCCACCCTTCACTACCCAAGGGAGTCTCAGAGAGGCTTACAAACTCCTCTCCCTTTCCCTCCCCACAACAGACACCCTGTGAGGTAAAAGAAGAAGAGGAGGAGATTGGATTTATACCCCACCCTTCACTACCCAAGGGAGTCTCAGAGCGGCTTACAAACTCCTTTCCCTTCCCCTCCCCACAACAGACACCCTGTGAGGTAAATGAAGAAGAAGAGGAGATTGGATTTATACCCCACCCTTCACTACCCAAGGGAGTCTCAGAGCGACTTACAAACTCCTTTCCCTTCCCCTCCCAACAGACACCCTGTGAGGTGGTGGGGCTGAGAGAGCTCTGACAGAAACTGCTCTTTTTTCAAGAACAGCTCTTATCAGAGCTATGGCTTTCCCAAGGTCATCCAGCCAGGTTCAAGTGGAGGACTGGGGAACCAAACCCGGCTCTCCCAGATTAGAGTCCATGCACTTAACCACTATACCAAACAGATATACAGCATTGGGGCTCTAGCAGTGCTTTAACTGGCACCTGTTTGCCAGGTGAGATTACTTTGAAGGGGGAAGGGGATGACGGAAGCAGCTATTTCTAAGGGTGATACCTCCTGAAGCTGTTTCAGTATTCTGGGTAAATGGACTAGGAAAGGTTAAGACTAGAAAACTAAAAGGATGAGATTAGCCGGAACTGTAGAGGAAGCTGTTCCATGCCCACATCCATTATGCTACTGGAAGGAACTCAGACAGCTTCACTGAAAAGACTCCTACCAGGGAAGGTTAGTGTGAAAATATGTACCTCTGAACTACTTCCACAAATGTTCTAATCTCCATATGTTCATAGAAATGCAATCTCAGTATTCTGCAAATCTCCAACGTATCAAGCAAGAAGATATTCCCAGACAGTGATTTAATTATTATAGCTTTTTATTAGTATTTTTCTAACACTTTTAACTAAAGTACTCAGGACTTCAAGCCCCAGAAAATGACATTTTCAGTGGAAACCAAACCAGAAGCGTATTGTTAGCACGTAAAATAGCACTGAACCCTGTGTCTGGATCAGAAATAATAATATAATAATATCTTTCGATTTATTAATCGCTCAATCCTGCAGAGCTGCTGGCTCTGAGCGATTTACAGTTACACATATTCACACGGGACTAACAATGATGCATAGGGGTAAAGGAGGACAACATATAAATCTTTTATGTCGCACACGTTTGCAGCCGACGGGGATTTTGTTCGGCTGTAGGCTTAGATGTGTTCCAGACGGCATTCACTCGGCTTGGCTTGATGACGTCAGCTTTTTCCAGGGCGGCTTCAAGTCGCAGCGCCGCACTGCCACCACCTGGCCGGATCGGCCCATCACAGGTATCTTGATGCCAAGGAGATCTTTCCAGGCTTCCGAGCTGAACATTCCATTTTGCCGGCTAACACCTCCCCCCACCGGGGGGGGGGGTTAGTGTGCCCACCCTCTCTAAGGGGTGGTACCCATTTTATCTACTCGCCGACGCTTTCGAACCGCTGGGTGGACGGTGAGCTGGGGACAAGGCTGGTAGCTCACACCAGCACGGGCAAGAACTGACAGCAGTTCTGTTCAGTTCAGATGTTACTGTAACCAGAGGATAAATCCTCTGTGCCACCGCTCCCCAATTCTGTGCCTCCCCAATTCTGTGCCCAATTCTGAGTCTCCATCCAACATTGTCAAAGTAAGATGGTCTATCTAGGTATACAGTTGCTTTATTTACCACTGAAAAGATCAACCAAATGTGCTGAGCTTCTAGCTGTTCAATACACATTGTGGTGGGAAAGACAGTCAGATGTGAAAAATGGGGAGGGGTTTCAATGTGGAAGTGAAGTAGACTTAAATAACGTAACCTCCTTCCCCCATGCACTCAGTTCAACCAGCATCTGGTGGAAACGTTCAGGTATAGCTGCCTCCATTTCTGGAAGACAACAATGTATTTCAGGTATTCCTAAAGCTGGTTAGTGGTTCCTAAACTGACTGTAAAAATGTACTGCTAGAAACCGCACCACAGTTTCCAAGGATCAGCTGGTCTTTTGTAAGAATTCATCTTCATAATGTGCACTTACTTCAAAGAGGGCAAAAGCGTACCATCAAAGTTGTCTTCTCATCTTCACAGCAATGATCGTTACCTGCAAGCTAGTCCCTGCTACGTTTTCCCCAGTACTGCGATGGTACATGCACACGGTATACAAACAAGCACTGTACATGAATAGACTTTGGGACTTGCAGCACACAGCCTTCGGAAGCAGAGGAATGCAGCAGATGGACTGGAGCTGGGAAGTGTGCCTGGTGGTTTGGCTAATGTCATCTTAACTCACAAATGTAAACTCTTGCTGCAAGGCAGATTTACCATTTCCCAGACGGTCCCCTTCATTTAGGCCTCCTCACTCCCCCCCTTCCCTTCCAGTGTTGCTGATCTCAGACTGTAAAGAGTACAGAAGACGTTTGCACTGAACACACTGGAGAGCACATCCGCTACTGTGCTTTCCAGAAGAATGGAAAGGGAGTTTCCACACATCAGGTGGCATTACAACAACAACAAAAATCACATAATAACCAAAATGCATGAAATTACAGGCATGAGTCACCAACTGTTTTATCTCTTCAAGCAAATACCACCCTTCTTACAGATATAAACCAAACTCTGGGGTATAAAGAAGCAGTGATTCATTTACGGCCACCACCTAGCAGGTTTAAATCTAAAGTTGAGAAACAAACTCTGCTTTCCCCTCAACAGATGAAGTAATTGGCACCTACCATTGCTAATAAGTATTTAGAAGTTATTTTAAAATAAATATTGCCTTCGAACGGAAGGAGGACCATACTAACGCTGACCTTAAAATTCAAGGTTGCTCTGCTTTTTTCTTGCCAGGCCTGTAAGAGAAAAATTGGGATGGGGACAAGCATCCAGATGAGTATTTCATCCAGCATAAATTTTACACTACCAGCACAGGCATTCACTAAAACATCATGAAAAACATTAGATGCTTCCAGAACGGGGGGGCGGGGGGGATATCAAAAGGGAGGCAGAGGAGGACAGGAAAAAGTTGTGTGTTTAAAAAAAGAACTAGCGGTTGATTCAGTTCTTCAGTAGCTAGTGAAATGCAAATTTGGGTTGCCGTCCAATGTTCCCTGCTAGTAGTAGGAGCCAGTGCTTGGCATCAGCAAGACCATCCAACAATATTCTTACCATCAAGAGCCATGACTAAACAATAACATGTGTGGGAGATAGATGACGCTTCAGCCGTTATTAGTAGCATGAAGCCTAAAGCCTAGCACGACAGAAACCTAGAAACCAAGGCACCTCACAGGCCAAGTGGTAGGATTTAAACCACCCCTTACCAAATGAATGGTACACAACTGTGATATGAGCAAGCAATAGTCAATATGATTTGCGTTATACCCCAACCTCACATCGCTTTGAAATCCCTTCAAAGCCTCAGGTAATTGTGTTTACGTCAGTTCTTTCTTCTGAGATTTTACCTACCTCCCAAATATTTGAGCTGGTGCTAAACCTCTTAAAACCAGTACACTGAGGGCTATAGTTGATGGACACTAAATACTCAAAGGTAAGATAAGAGACTTTTATTTAAGCTGCAATACACATGGTTTTAATACAACACTTAAATCAGGTGAAAAGTAATACACTGAACTATCAGCAGTAAAACATTTCCATTGGAAATGTGTTAAAATTCTCAAGGATTTTTTTGTTACCATCTTACTGCAATTTTCTTATGTGTTTCTAGTCTACACTCCATATGTTTTCTGTAGTCATGCAAAAGCAAATCAGGTTTTGAATGGGAAGTCCATTTACTGCAAAGAATCATATTTCACAGAGTAGCCAGCTTGGTTACGAACAAAACCTGCAGAGTTCTTCATGTAAGCACACACATTTTAGAAGCCATGAACCTTCAGCTGCTCTTCCTTAACAATGCCAACCTAGGGGGGGAAAAGAAGGAAATGGTAATAAGGTGGGTGTATTTAGAAGCTGAGCCCCAAGCCAATGCATAACCGAGACAGTGGACTTGTAAGAGCCAGCGCAGGAGAGGAAGTCGGCATGCAATATCCAATGACTTGTGCAAAAAACAGGAGAGGCTGCTGGCATTTTTAGTGTAAGAAACAAAAATACTAAATCCTGGAAAAGGACCCTATTTCTTGAAAATTTCTTACGATAAAATCCATTCAAGTATCAGTTTTCCTGATAATAAAAGTAAAGGTTCCCTTGCTCGAAAGCCAGTCGAATCCGACTCTAGGGTTGCGGTGCTCATCTCAGTTTCAAAGCCGAAGAGCCAGCGCTGTCCGAAGACGTTTCTGTGGTCATGTGGCCGGCATGACTAGACACCAAGGTACACGGAACGCTGTTACCTTTCCACTGAAGTGGTACCTATTTATCTACTTGCAATTTCTTGCTTTCGAACTGCTAGGGTGGCAGGAGCTGGAACGAGAGATGGGAGCTCACTCCGTCATGCGGCAACTTGGGTCTCGAACTGTTGAACTACTGACCTTCCACAGCCTGCAGTTCAGCGTCTTAACCACTTGAGCCACCGCAGCTCCTCCCTGATAATAGCAACAACTAAATTTGCCTGTCAGCCCTATCAATCCTACAGTGTACCCCATGTCTCAAATAAAAGCTCTTTACTTATTTAGTTAGGATGGCAATGTGGCTCACAGATGGAAGCAGTGATGCATCACAGAATTGTCACCCTTTAATTCTCAGGGCTACGAGCAAATCCGAGGCTTCTAAAACACTTCTGAATAGGCGTCTGAGTCTACTGTAAAGCTCAAGTTATCAGCGGTTTGAACTGCTAGCTCTGCAGTCACTCACCTCTAGGAGGAATTGGCAAATGTTCTTCCTCTGGTCACCTTGCAGCTGGATCACTTCCCCGTATTCAGGATGCTCAATCACAGTACCATTACAGGCAAATTTCTGCAAAGAAACATTCCATATGTTAAAGAGCAAATAAAAGTTTTGACTGTTTTGAGAAGACTACCAAAATCAATTAGTTTGGCTAAAGCTAGAGTCCAGTGGCAGCTTTAAGACCAACAAAGTTTTATTCGAGATATGAGCTTTTGTGCGCATGCACACTTCTTCAGATATCTGTATCTGAAGAAGTGTGCATGCACACGAAAGATCCTATCTCGAATAAAACTTTGTTGGTCTTAAAGCTGCCACTGGACTCTAATTTTGTTCTATTGCCCACCTGGATCTATCAGTTTGGCTGTTCTTGGTGAGACTAGTCCCTATACTGTAGCTAGCAAATTCACAACTGCCCTTTTCCAAGGGATCATAACTCTTGACAGATGTTCTAAACATTCAGGGTTATGATTCTCTTGTAACTGCATAGCTACGGGTGCCAAGTGGGTGCTCGGCTACCACTATCATCAGCTTCCCTAGCCTGACCACCACAAACCAGATGTGTTCTGTTTCACACGTCCCAGATAATTTCCATGCAACTTCTTTGGTACACCACCACGATGCTTCCTTTTGCACCATGTGAACAGTCTTTTTCTCCCAGCTTCGCTTACTCACTGCTCTTCCAGAGAAGTAGAAAATGAACACCAAACACACAAAACTGATTTCCCCAATTTATATTTTCTGCCGTAATTAGTGAAAGCAGCGTTGATTTCAGCTCCCTCCCCAAGCATAGCTTAGATACCTTTTTTTTAAGGACTTGCCAAAATTGAGGAACAAATCCAGTTTTAGAAAGAAGCACTAAAGCTGATTATTAAAACAGATAAGACCACCACTGCTGCTCAGATAAAAAGCAATGTTTTTAAGCAAGACAGATGAGGCGTGGGCTGTTCCTGCCAGAGAGTTCATCACTCACTACATTCTTTTGGTTTTGCTGACAAAAGGAAAAAGCCCTCTTTCTGATAAGAGAGCACTCATTTCACACAAAACCTGAATGCTCAGGAATACGACGTCTGAGTTGTTACTGACACTTACATGCTGCAAAGCTTCGTTACATGGATTAGTCCAGGCAAACTCAAACGCCTCAGGGCTGCCACTCAACTTTACCTTTTTGAAAGCTTTCACAAGTTTCTTTTTGTCATAGTCATCTGCAATTCCCTGAACAGTAGTTAGAGTTTTTCTCCCATTTCGTTGTTGGATCCTTATATGAATGTAGTCTTCGGTCCCTGCCGGGAGTAAGTCGTCACCCTTAGTTGCATCAGCAAAGGGGTCTGCAGGGAGGGGAAACCCACACGTTAGGCCAAAGCAGTTTTCTGGAGCAAACCCTCAAAGCTGTACATTCATGCAGCTATGACTGCTTCAGGCCTTCTCCTTGACACTAAGTCACCCAGTTAGGGATGCTGACCATCTATACCCATAGAAGCATTTACTTTGACTTATGGAATAGTGTTATTTATAGCTTTGCATCATAGTTCTCTTTAAGATTCATATCTGGATCCTAGTTTTATCCATACAGAATTCCTGAAACGCAAACACTGTAGGCCAACTCAAACGTTACCTCATTTCAAGGACTTCTGCAGACAATAACGAATACATTAACAAGAGAATTCTAGACACATCTAGCTATATTCAGAAACTGCTACTAACCACAGTAAGCAACAAGACATTAGAAGCTATGTACGCCACACAAGCTAGCATACCAGTAGGCACTCGGTTAAAATAAATCCTATGACTCACTCTTTGGCCTCGAACCCACTAACTGCACCATACACCACACAGAGGTTTAATGGCTAGCCATCCCAAATAATGGCAGCATTTCCCTTTCCCAAGCCTTTGAACTTTAGCGATCAAGACATCTACCTTCAAGGTTTCCCCCCCCCCCCACATCAATCCAACTCCCATGAAGCACCTCTACGTTGTAGGTGGAGGATTCAAATGCCATCTTTTAAGGTGTCAAGGCCTGTGTGATTTATCTACTGATGCACATCAAATCCCCTACAACTGCACAATGAATCACGAGAGGTTCAACACCTCGTAAAATTATCAAGGGGAGGTAAAGGCACATCCAAAATAAATACTAACTACAAGCCGCGGAATAAGGACATGCAATACCAGCAAGTGCCATTTCCAAACTTCAGAAATCTAAACTAGCACACAGCACCTAGATTGCATTTCACAGCCTACGCAGTTCTCATGTCACCTCATCACATTGGCTTGTTCAGACATTTAAACACACCTGAAACCTGAGTTCTGAGGTGGTAAATATATCTTTGGGTCATAGAATCATAGAATGTTAGAGTTGGAAGGGACCTTGCAGGTCATCTAGTCCAACCCCTTGCACTCTGCAGGAGCATAGCCGAAAGACAGCCCTACATACCTACAACATAGCCGAAAGATGGTTGTCCAGCCTCTGCTTGAAAACGTTCAGCGAAGGAGCATCCACCACCTCCCAAGGCAGACTGTTCCACTGCTCAACAACTCTTACAGTTAGGAAGTTTCTCCTGATATTTAGCCGGTAACGACTCCCTTGTAATTTCCACCCATTAGATCTAGTCTTGCAATCCAGAGCAAGAGGGAATAGATCTGCTTCATCTTCTACGTGACAGCCCTTCAAATACTTGAAGACTGCAATCATGTCCCCTCTAAGCCTTCTCTTTCCCAGGCTAAACATACCCAACTCTATCAGCCTTTCCTCGTAAGACTTGGAGTCCAACCCTCTCACCATCCTGGTTGCCCTCTTCTGGACACGCTCAAGTTTGTCAACATCTTTCCTAAAATGTGGTGCCCAAAACTGGACACAGTACTCCAGGTGAGGCCTGACCATAGCAGAATAGAGTGGAACTACCACCTCCCTTGATCGGGACACAATGCTTCTGTTAATGCATCCTAAGACTGCATTAGCTTTCTTCACAGCCGCATCGCACTGCAGGCTCATGTGTAGCTTGTGATCAACTAGAACACCTAGATTTCTTTCACATGTGCTGCTGTCAAGCCAAGTCCCTCCCATTCTATATCTGTGCCTTTGATTTTTTGTACCTAAGTGTAGGACTTTGCACTTATCTCTATTGAAATTCATTTTGTCTCAGCCCACTGTTCCAGCCTATCTAGATCATTTTGAATCCTGACTCTGTCTTCTTCAGAATTAGCGATCCCACCCAGCTTCGTGTCATCTGCAAATTTGATAAGCATCCCCACTATGTCTTCCTCCAGGTCATTTATAAAACCATTGAACAACACCGGGCCGAGGACCGAGCCCTGCAGCACTCCACTAGAGACTTCCCTCCATGTAGACGCAGAGCCATCTCAGTCATACCATTTCAGATTGCAGGTGAGAACTCATGAAGCTGAATGTTCCTCCAGAAAACTGACTTCTGGGGTAGAATGCTAGAACTCATCTTTATGATGTCCCAGGTTTGGTTTTTTTATGTACAGACATTTGGGGGGGGGGGGGATAAGCCACATAAGGCCCCTACCAGCAGCTTACCAGGTCTTCAAGAATTAACAGAGAATATGGGCACTGCAGAGGACCATGGAGAACTCTAAGGGAAACTGGGACATAATTCCAAGGAAACTTAAGACCCTGTGCTGATCCTAGTCTCCTCACAGCTGTGTAGACTGAGCTTCAATAATCTAGTCCTTGTGCCTACTTGATTCTTCGCCATGATGAGAACAGTTTAACACGCTAGCCATATGACATCAGGGAATCAAGCCCATTTCCCACAATGTTTCTGAAACTGTTATGTATCTTCAAGGTGACTCAATCAGCACTATTTTAAGACCAACAGCTTGCAAATATTGCATTCATACCGTTATTAAAAAAAAATCCCACCCCCACAAAAACACCACCTTAAAAGATACTTAAATTTTCAAATTAGATGTTTGAAGTTTATGAAATAAAAGCTGGGAGATTTATGAAATAGAACCCGGCTTCTACACTAAGGGTTCTTTTCAGCAACAAAATGGAAAGATCTTCCTAAGCAGACTCTTGTCTCCGTATTAGCTCTGGAGGGAAAGACAGATAAGAAAAGAACAGGAGGACCCACTGTTAACTGAGATTTCCATTTAAAAAGCAGGCTTTACCACTTCAAACAGCAGGTGATTACACCAGTGAATGGTTGGTGTTCGCGACCCCATGGACCAGATCACGCCAGGCCTTCCTATCTTCCGCCCTCCTCTGAAGTTGGCTCAATTTCATGTTCATTGCATCTATGACACTGTCTAACCATCTCATCCTTTGCCGTCCCCGTCTTCTTTGACCTTCAATCTTTCCCAGCATCAGGGTCTTCTCCAGTGAGTGCTCCCTTCTCATTTGGTGGTCAAAGTATTTGAGCTTCAGTTTCATTATCGGGCCTTCCAGGGAACAGTCAGGGTTGATTTCTTTTAGGATTGACTGATTTGATCTTCTTGCATTCCAAGGGACTCTCAAGAGTCTTCTCCAGCACCATAGTTCAAAAGAATCTATTCTTCAGCGCTCGGCCTTCCTTATAGTCCAACTCTCGCAGCCATACAATGGTATGCCATACAAAAAACTCTTCTATAGAAGACAAAACAGTGAAGAGTCCTAAGCTTACCTTCCTCTCCAAACTTTCTACTTTTCTATATGTAGGAATACCCCCCCGCCCCAATAACGGTCTATTACAGCATGACACTTCTACCCTGAAACGGTGCAGCCCAGAGGTTTACCTCTTCAGTGAGAACCAGGCCCATGGCATAGAAAGATCCTACTGTGGATTCCTCACTGAAACAGCCTACATCTGAGAGCTACAAGGAGGCACCGTGAGGAATAAGTTAAAGGGGGCTGTCTGATTCAGCTTATCTCCACAGAAAACATTTAAATCAATGAAGAAGGGAGTGGACTGGAGAGACATCTTACAACCCATACAGAACCAGCAAAAGCCAGGAGACGATCTGCAGGGCTCAAACAATCTGGATTGCCCGGTCATTTTACAAGGCATCAAAGCACACATCTCAAATATGATCTTTTATGACAGCACAAGTTTGCCATTATTCCTGGTGGGATTTGCCACAGTAGTAAACAGTGTTCCCTTGGAAATAAGGTGCAAATAAGCTGGATGAGGAGTGGAAGCTGCATAACCTAAGACACTGGGCAGAGGAGGGAGCTATGCAGATCTCTTCGCCACAAGCTGATAAGAGAAGATAGGTGTTATGGGAGCAGTCTGTCACCTCAAAAACTAACAACACGGCATTATTACATTCTTGAGAAGGTTAGCGACATGCTTTTAAGAATAAACACGCCGGAGAGTCAAGCCATCCCTAGCGATAACTGGTAGGGCAGATTTAAACAACCTTGCTAATTCAGTACAACTTACATGCAAGTTCCCTAGTAAACAATTCAAGCCTCCAGGGCAGCAGACATTAAGCTCCGAAAGGGCCAGGTTTCCAGCCCACAAGTAAACGGGGCTCCTACTTAGCATTCCCTTCACGGGGGGCAGCCCAAGTGTGTAAACAACAAAGGCCGAATCTGCATTTGCATTTTTAAATCATTTTCGTGCTGCTGTGACCGCTGTCTTTCTCTATGCTTGTTTGAATGTTGTTTGGAGAAGATTCCTTCAAAGCAGGTGTGGAGGTGCAATGACAGCAAAGCCACCAGAAAGGATGTGGACATGCAAAAGTATACTAGCACTGTTGAGGTGTGAAAACGACACCATAGACAGCTTTTTTGAAGACGGAGTCAAAAGGCTGGGACAGCGGTGGGGAAAACAAATGCAGATTCCGCCACAGATGCGACCAAAGTGAAAGTGGCATGCAATGTAGACGGGAATTTCTGTGCCAGTGTGGGTTTGGTAGAACAGCAGGAGCGAATGCTGGATGCAGACTGGGACAAAAAGACGGGCTTCTTGGTGCAGATAGGGCGGCCGGAGAAGGGGACAGCGCAGCCAGGGCTTCACTGGCAGCCTCTTAACAAAGGGGCTGGAGGCGCCGGGGAAGGGTGCGAAAGGCAGAGGAGACACCTGGCTTGATCCCAAAAGGGCCCCCCGAGGAAGAGGGTCGGCAGCGGCGGGGGGAGGAAAGGACGCAACTCGAACCTTCTGGGACTTCAATCCCCTTCCTAAAGCTAAATCTAAAGAGCCTCGATTTAGTCGGAGCCGGTCCAAGCGAGCAAGCGCGCACCCCCCCCCCCCTCCCACCCACACCTCAAAAGCTGATGGGAGGGAGGGAGACGAGAGGAGCCCGGCCGGACACCTGCGCAGCACCGCGCCGGAGAGGGACGGAGCGGAGGCCCCGGGAAGCGACCCGGGGAAGGCGGCCCCGGTCCCCGCGACGTCCCGCGCCGGAGGGCCAGGCGACCCCTCTCCCCTTACCGAAGGATTGGAGGTTCTGGATAGTGGACATGCGATTCTGTGGCTGGGCGCTGCTCGGGGGGAAAAGGCCGCGGCTGGGTTCGCCCGGGGCTCTGTCAGGCTCAGCAGTGAGAGAAGGGGGGGGTGAGAAAAAGAGAAATTGCCAAAGCGGCCGAGGCCTGGACGGCGGAAGAGACCCGGGGCGGGGAAGAGGACGAACGGGCACGACAGCGGCGACGGTCGCTCACAAAATGGCCGGCAACCGCTATTCAGCCTCTCCCCTTGCCCGGGGAGCGGCCACGTGACTGCAGCGGGAGTCCCGCGGGTTCCTGGGAAATGGAGTCCTTCTGAGGGAGACGCCTCGACGCCAGATTGGGAGAGGAACTACAACTCCCGGCGGGCATGCCAGAATGGTGTCCCCCCCCCCCCACCACCACCCTGCCCACCGCTTTCTCCTTTTGCTCATCTTCCTGATTCTCTACATCCCCAACCTATCCCTCCTTCTTGGAAGCAGGGCTTTTTTTGTAGGAAAAAGCCCAGCAGGAACTCATTAGCATAATAGGCCACACCCAGCAGCAGAAACTCATTAGCATATTAGGCCACACCCCTGACAGTGCAGCTCATTAGCATATTAGGCCATACCCCCATGCCTTCCCTTGGACAGGCTGGGGAAGGCACAAGACATTTAAATGCCTCCCCAATCCTTCCAGGGGGCCCCACCCGCCTTGGAGTTGGGTGTGTGTGTGTTGCTCACCAGGCCTTCCCTCTGTAGCCACACACACAGAGGTTTTGGCTGTAGTGGGCATGGCCAACTCTGAAGCCAGCCAATAGCCCTGCTTGGAAGTCTCTGGAGCTTCACTGTAAGGATTGGATCATTTAGGGCCAGAGCTATGCGTCACAGCCGATGGGTGATGAGTAGCAATGGCACTTTGGCTGTCTACCCTGTGGAAGGGGCAGCGAAAGATTGGACAGTGAGGGAGCTGAGGAGTGGTGGAGAGGGGGATGTATGCAAGGGAGCTGAGAAACTGGGTGTGCCAGAAACACTGCAGATTCCCAATGACAACCATGATGTTTTGGTTTACGGGCATATAGGTGCTCCACAGTATACAGAAACTATAACACTGTCATGAGCTGAAGTGGATAACTGGCTAACTTCTAACAAGAGAGACAACAGTTTACTGGGTGTATGCCAAAGGAAACCAAAAAAGGGTTTTAACGTGCTGGCAGAAGACAATGGTAGAGAAAGAACGAAGTTTGAGTCCGGTGGCACCTTTAAAGACCAACAAAGTTTAATTCTGCGTATAAGCTTTCCTGGGCATGCAGACTTCATCATATACATTTGAACAGGGGTCGTTTCGTAGAAAAAGAACTAGGGGAACTCATTAGCATAACTCATTAGCGTATGCCACACCCCCTGACATCACCGGAAATGTGTCATAAGGCCACACCCCCTGAGATCACCGGAAGTGTGTTATAAGGCCACACACCCCGCCCCCAACGGTCCCGCCCGCCGCCGCCGGCCTTGCAGCTCCACTGCCGAGCCCCATGAGGGGCCCGGCGGTGGACCTGCAAGGCCAGCGGGAGTGCAAGGAAGCCCCGCGAAGGCCCTCCCTGGCCCCAATCAGGCAGGGGTGGGGAGAGGCAGGGAGGAAGCAACTTACCCTCCCTCTTCTCCTGCCTCCTCCTGGCTGAATGAGGGCCGGAAGCGGGGCGGCCGAAAGCAGGGGGCGGGGCTTCATCATGTGCCCCACCCCCGTACCTCACCCGGGGGAACTGCGATCCCCGCGAAATGACCTCTGCATTTGAAACAGTTTTTCTCAAGCCTTATATACAGGTAGAGAAGAAGAGTTCGTTTTTATGCCCCAGTTTTCACTACTCAAAGGAATCTCAGAGTGACTTATAATTGTCTTCCCTTCCTCTCCCCACAATAGACACCCTGTGAGGTAGGTGGGGCTGAGAGAGTTCTGAGAGAACTGTGATTGACCCAAGGTCACCCAGCTGGCTTCATATGGAGAAGTGGGGCATGAAGAAGGCCCTTTCTTGGGTTCCAACCTTTCAAGCCTCAGAGGTGGGGGCCTGTCATTCCGGTCCCTGAACACTCTTGCTACTTCCAGGGGCTGTCATTCCATTCTGGGATGGTCATTGCAGTCCCTGAACACTCCTGCTACTTCCTGGGTATGTCATTCTACTGGGGCCTGTAATTCCAGTTCCAGAACACTCCTGCTACACCCTGGGGCTGTCATTCCACTCCATGGTCTCCTGTATCAGTCCCTGAACACTCCTGCTCCACCCTGGGGCTGTCATTCCACTCTGTGGTCTCTCATTCCAGTCCCTGAACACTCCTGCCTCTCATTCTATTCCCACAGTAGCGTATTTGTACCCAGAGACCCTAATGGTAAATCCATTCCACATTTTTATTGCAACTCTACTTGTCCTTTAATGTATTTAAATTGAATCCATGCAAGTCAGTTGGCCTTCCTGGCTCCCATTATTTCGAATGGTCCTTCAAGTGTTTCCCATTGTTTCCAATGGGCAATCCTGTCATTCCTTTTAGTACATCCAATATATGTTGAAGTTCCCAGAACAGTTAAGCTATGCTACCTCCACACAATGTCCAGGACCAGCCCATGTTGGTTGTGCAGTGTGGCTGCTAGTACTGATTTTGCTATCTGTCTTGGGTGCCCATCACTAATAACAATGAACTACATTAGACTCAACTAAGTGTAAAAGATTAAAAGTATGGCAATGTGTAACCTATTGCTTATGGTTTTACAGTGGTATACTGGTTGAGTTGTTCATTGCCTTAAGCATATTTGAAAAGGAGATCATATATACTTTTAAAAAAGATAAAATATATTGGAGATATATTAATACTGATTTGGATGGTTTACAAAAGTACAGGATTAACAAGAAAAATGATAATCAAAAGAGCAAACATAAAGTAGAAAACACAAATGTGGGATTTCACTAGTGTACAGTATTCCCAACAGAGGGAAATAGAGCCCTGATTTCAAGATGTGAAAGTTTTTTTTCTGAAAGGTGAAGTTCCATGTTAAATACAAACATGCAGCTTGCTGAGTAAATGCATTCTAGTTATATTCTTCACATGGCTTTGGCAGGAACACTTTAAATTTATTTGGTCTGTAGTTCAAAACATATTTTAAAGGAAAATAGTGAGATTATGTTGCCGTTATTCTAATATGCTATAAAATGTTGTGGATTTTTCACTAAATCATGAATAAGCTATTTTTTAACCATGTTCAAATTGTATTAATGGATTAGTATGGACAATGATGATACGCTTTATTGAAGCAAAAAGTTCTCATCACAGATTGTTGACTTTATTCCTGCATCTCTGGAAAGGGTATATTTAGTGCATTTATACCATCTGCTTTGAGAACATTTAGGTCTGAATGTCATTATTTTGGGAGATTAGATGGAATAGGCCTTTTAAATTTTGCATCTGCACATTATTCTGCTTCAGGTTTTGCTAGTGTTAATATTTGGGCTACAACTGGGTTCAAATCAGAAAAAGAACATTAATTGAAAGCAAGCTATTCTGGCAAAATAGATTTATCCATACTTACAAATTCTCAATTGCATTTGCAAGTCACTTATCCTCAGAGCTCTATTAATCTTCTACCTTCTGGGTGCCACAATCCACACACCGCATTCTGTCTGTTGCAGATCTCTAGACACTTCAGCACTATTGGTATGCTTAGTACAACTGTAAAATTTGCTATGTGCTTGTAACAGACTTGGCAAAATATGGGTGAAGCCATGAAAACCCAGAATTCTTCACAAGGTTTCTTTCAAGCTTGAGGAAATGTTTTGGTTTTAAATTTACTTACCTTTGTCACTAACTGAAGGTAACTGCAACATATTTTGAATCCAAAAACACTGCTGTATTATTTTGTGCTTACTTCTAGTAGAAAAATAAGGGCCCCTACCTTCCTTGATAGTATTATCTTGGAATCTCATCTGGCTTACAAAGTTGGTACCCTGCAGCACTGGCTGTTGGTAAAGGTTAGGTAAAGTTGAAAGCCAGCCGAATCTGACTCTAGGGTGCGGTGCTCATCTCCATTTCCAAGCCAAAGAGCCAGCACTGTCCGAAGACTTCTCCGTGGTCATGTGGCTGGCATGCCTAAACACCAAGGCGCACGGAACGCTGCTACCTTCCCACCGAAGCGGTACCTATTTAGCTACTTGCAATTTCTTGCTTTCGAACTGCTAGGTTGGCAGGAGCTGGAACCAGAGATGAGAGCTCTCTCCGTCATGCAGCAATAGGGTCTTGAACCGCTGAACTACCGACCTTCCAGCCTGCAGTTCAGTATCTTAACCCATTGAGCCACCACAGCTCCTACTGGCTTGTAAACATAGTACAATTCTTTGCAGTTACTCCAGCCAGAGCCCATTTAAGTTATGAACCACACCCATTCCCAGCGCTCAGTGAACATATGTCCATATTGTGGATTTACAGGTGAATTCACATAATGTATATGGATGGATTTTGCTCTAGCAGTGGAATATGTGCATAATAAAGACTGCTTCCATGTTTAGGTCTTCCCTGTTCAGCTGTGGGGGGCTGTTCCTGTCCTGCAGAAGAATTTCTTCATATGTATATTGCTTTTGTGATATAGTTGGTGATAGACAATCAGGGAGAAGTATGTCATGAACTCACTTGATAACTAAACCTCGGAGCATAAAACTGCAGAGGAATGTAGTGGATACCTAGAATATCCTGGGTGCATGTTAGTATAGATATAATAAAGCTTGTTGTTGAGCACAATATTTGTCTCATATTGTGTTCACCTCAATTTTAAAGATTTGTTGAGAAGGGCCTAATGAACACTGTACATAGCAACTGTAATATCTGAAAGATGGAAGTCATAACACACAGAGCACATTAATACAGGGGTATTATGAGTCACTTCACCACCTCAGCTATACAGATCAAATCACAACAAATAGCAGCATAAGGGGAAGCCAAATTGTTTTATTTAATTTTTTTTTTTAAATCACCAATTATCTCTGGGCAAAAAGCACAGCTTTATTTTAGAGAATCAGCTATGCTAAATTATTGGATTATTTAACTCAAATTCCAAATGTGTCTTTTGAGAAGGAATTGAATTTAACTCTAAATACTGTTCCAAACAGATTCACATCTTATGAAGTCTTGTGCCACAGACTGTGAAACTTCTCAGTAGTGCCTTAGTACTTTGATTTCACATTGCCATTTGAACCTTGAGATGAAAGCTTTTCTCGATTTTCAAATCTCATTACCTTGTGCAAACATTGTCAAGTCTTCTGTGTTAAGCACACATTACAAGTTGTCCATCATTATATACAAAATCATCTGCCACATGGGAAGTATAAAATACATCCTTTCATAACAAAACTAAAATGTACCTCAAAATATGAATATACACATTACATGATATACAATATTTACACAACCATAAAAAATAGAGTACAAGTTTGTGATTTTAAGACTCGACAGTCTTTTGCACTTCATGTTGCAACAAGGCAGGTTTCAAATTTCTGGTATGTTCTTGCTTATCCATATGCTATGCTTGAACTTTTAAGAGAGTCTTTAGATGGACTGCCATCATCTCCCTGTTTTGGTCAGAATATTGGACAGTGCTTCCTACCCAGTGACTAGGCGGCTTTGGAAGGACACTGGGTGAAGGAGGTTCACTAAATTTTGCCCCAGCATAATTTTCTTTTTGGTTCTCTTCTGTCAGAAAGATGGGTTTCCTTGATTTCACGTTTTTGCTGTTTTCTGTGTCTTTCACAGTTTTTTTCTCCTGCTTTTTAATGAGCTCAGATGATACCGACTCTTGCCAAAAGTTATTTTCAGCTTTTTTTGCAGGTGGAAGCTTGTTTAGTTGTAAATTACATTTGCTCCTCTGTCTGTTAATTTTTGATTGTTCACACAGGTGTAGACCATGAACAGACTGATTGTATGGAATGGTAGCCTTCTCAGATTTTCCCATCTTGTTTTTCAACAACTGTAAAGAGAAGAGATGATCTCATAAATACATTTACCACTGACCTGTCTAAAAATCCCATTACTAGGTCAGTACTGGGAAGCTATCTTGTACTGGAAGATCTCTGGCCCATCTAGCTCAGCAAGCAGAACACATTCATTTAATGCTTAAGCGTATTTCTGGAAGATCAAGGGGCCATAAAGTTCAAACAGATGTAATTCGAGATTCCTTTATTAGGCTACGCAGTTTATTTAAAAAAGCTGCTGGGGGGATGTTTTGTAAATCACTAACAAATCACACATGCTGGGATCCTGCCAAGGTTGCCAGCCTCCAGGTGGGGCCTGGAGATATCCCGCTTTTACAACTGATCTCCAGCTGACAGAGATCAGCACCCCTGGAGAAAATGGCTGCCTTGAAGGGTAGACTCTATGGGACTGTATTATGTCGAGGCCCCTCCCCCTCCCGGATCCACCCCCAAAGTTTCCAGGTATTTTCCAACTCAGACCTGGCAACCCCCTAGATCCTACTGGGATTTCTCTATAATGAGCAACGGATGGGCTCCCCTGAACAACACTTCAGAACCAATGATCCCTCTAAGCTGCGGAGTCCTGTGAGCAAAAAATTCTACTTTGTGAGCTACCACCATTAAAGTTGTGAGCAGGCAGCTGATTTGGCTACTACATAAATTAGTTTGCTCTGGACTGGAGCCATCCTTCCTGAGCTAAGACAAAAATGTGTGAGCCAGAGGGTAAAAAACCCGTGAGCTAGCTCACACTAACTCAGCTTAAAGGGAACACTGTTCAGAACTCCTTGGCTCACAAGCAGTGTTCCCTCTAAGCCGAGTTAGTGTGCGCTAGCCTTCAAGGCGCTTCGCTGTTTTCCGTGATGATCTCAGGGCACTGTCTGTAACTAGGTTTTTTGCTTTAAATTATGCGTAAGATAAGTCGCGCCGCTTGAATAAAGCAGGCTTTCTCTTCCAGAAGTCCTTCTTCTTAACCACAAAGCCTGCTTTGGACTCCTGACCCAGCTTTCTTCACGTGCGATAGTAGTTGTGTCCATTGTTCCCTCTAAGCTGAGTTAGTGTGAGCTAGCTCACAGTTTTTTAGCCTCCGGCTCACACGTTTCTGTCTTCACTCAGGAAGGGATGGCTCCAGAGCAAACTAATCTATGCAGGAGCCGAATCGCTCGCTCGCATCTTTAATGGCAGTAGCTCACAAGTTGAATCTTTGCTCACAAGACTCCACAGCTTGGAGGGCGCATTGGTCCCAAGTGTATTTAGGGGTGGGTGGGACCACACGGCGTTTAAAAGCCGTTCCCCAAACAAGCCCTTTCCATCTCGGGCCTACGACAGGAAACTCTGGAGCGCTTGGCTCGACCAAGGGAAGGGATGGAAAGTGAAACCTCCGCCTTTCTCTCTAGCTTTTACTGAACCCTCCGCCTCCGAACTCGACCAAAGTGGGCCCCGAGGCGGCCTCCGGGGATCTCCCCGAGAGGCACCGACGCCACTCTCTTCTCTTCCCCTCCACACCCACACACCCGCCCCCCGTGTCCATTGGGCGCGGCGGCGCCGTCACGTCTCTTCCCCCCGCCCCGCCCCGCAGCCAAAAGGCTAAATCTGGCTGTTGCTGGGCGCAGCCGCGGAAGCTGATTGGCGGAGGCTTCCCAGCCTATCTGCGCGTGCGCTTCAGCCGCTCTCGGCCGAGACAACGGACGTAACGGAAACTTCCTCCCCCCCCTCCCTATTTTCTCACCTCTTTCCTGAGAGGTTTGCTGGCTGATCTCGGGGAAGCGGTCGGCGGCTCCTCCTCCGCCCCCCGGCCCGCTTCGAGACCCAGGCCGGCGCGGTGCTGCTGGTGCTGCTGGTAGCGGCTCTGGGAGAGGCTGGAGGCGGCGGCGGGCCGTAGCTTCCCCTTCCTCCGCCTCACTCGCTTCAGCGCCGGCCTGGGGCTGCCGCCCGGCCCCACCAGGCAGCAGCTGGGCTGGTGGCCTTCGCCGCCGGCGTCCGCCCGCATGAGGCGCTGGAGGAGGGACGTGGGGAACCGCCGGGGGTCCTCGGTGCCGGCCGAGGCCCGGGCCAGGAAGGGCGAAGGCGCGGTGGTCATCACCATGGCGGAGGGTTCGGGCGTCGCGTCTCGGCAAAGCGGGGCGGCGAGGAGGCGGGAGGAAGAGTCGGGTTCGCGGGCCGAGGTAGGACAGCCAGGGCGGAGCGGCGGGGCGCGACGGCGGAGCGCGCCCGGGTGGCGCGGGCTGAGGCTGCGATGGTGAGAGAGGCGGTCGGATACGGCTGCTAGGAGAACATGGCGGGGGAATGGAGGCAGTCGGCCACAACACCCCACTGTTGTTCCCCGACAAGGCCGCGCCCCCTTCCCGGGGCCTACCAATCAGCGCCGGGGGATTGCGCAGAGACCCGCCTCTTTCTCGCAGCTCGGCATGTCATTCGGGCCTCGTGCCTGGATCGCGCCCGCCTCGCCCAATCAGGGCAGACACAAATACGGTGAGGGCACGCCCTCGTTTCTACTCGCTCGACGACTGGAGGGGGGGGAGGGAGGGTGAGAGAGAGAACTTCTGTCCCGGGCAGTTTCCAGTCGAAATAAATACTTCCGTGTTCGCGACGCCTGCTCCTTCCTTCTGGCTGGCTGATCGGGGGGAGGGGGGGAGGGACGGGGACGGCCGTCTCCCCAATCAAGGGCGCTGATTTATCGAGCCAGCCACGACAAGGGGTGTTAGAAGTCCCTTGGCAAGCGACGACTGAGGCTGCGGCCGCAATGGCGGCCCCGGGGGGGCTGGAGGCCCCGAGACTCGCCGAGGAGCAACCGGTGGTGCCGGGCCTGGAAGGCACCACGCGGCGGGACGGCCGCTTCGTGGCCAGCAATCAGCAGCAGCAGCAGCAGATCCCGCTCGGTTCCCCGCCCGGCTGCCCGATCCCAGCCGTCGACCCGCAGGCGTTGCAGGACTTGGGGGCTCTTGCCGTTCAGGTAGCGGCGCAGGTGGACGAGCTGCTGCGAGGCGTGCACGGTCGCTTGCAGGCCCTGACGGCTCTCAGCGTCGGCTGTATCCAGACCTACCGGGACAGCGTGGAGAGCCTAGGGGAGGCCGTGGACACGAGCATCCGCTCCATGTACACGCTGATCGCTCGCTGCGAAGAGCTGGACCAGGAGCTGAAGCCCGTGCCGGACCTGGCTAAGCGCATCCGGGATTTGAAGAGTGCGCTGGAGAGCCTGGAAGGTCTTTGCAAGTAGCCGGCCTGCTGCCTCCGCCTAGTCCTTTTCGGAACTTGGGGAGTCTGTAGCTCAAAAGAGCAAGCTGATCTCTACCTGGCAGCTTTTCCTCCAAGGAACGGAACCACTTAGCCTTCAAGGCGCTTCGCTGTTTTCCGTGATGATCTCAGGGCACTGTCTGTAACTAGGTTTTTTGCTTTAAATTATGCGTAAGATAAGTCGCGCCGCTTGAATAAAGCAGGCTTTCTCTTCCAGAAGTCCTTCTTCTTAACCACAAAGCCTGCTTTGGACTCCTGACCCAGCTTTCTTTATGTGCGATAGTAGAAGAAGAAGAAGAAGAAGAAGAGATTGGATTTATACCCCGCCCTTCACTTGGAGTCTCAGAGCGGCTTACAAACTCCTTTCCCTCCCCCTCCCCACAACAGACACCCTGTGAGGTGGGTGGGGCTGAGAGAACTCTGACACAAACTGCTCTTTCAGGAACAGCTGTGCCAGAGCTTGCGACTGACCCAAGGTCACATCAGCAGGTGCAAGTGGAGGAGTGGGGAATCAAACCCGGTTCTCCCAGATGAGAGTCCGCACACTTAACCACTACGCCAAACTGGCTCTCGTTTCCCTGAAAATAAGACCTACCCCGAAAATAAGCCCTAGCAGGATTTCTATGCATTTGTGGTATAAGCCCTAGTGTGTCTTCTTGAGAAAAAATAAATATAAAACAGTGTCTTATTTTCGGGGAAACAAGGTAGTTGTGTCCATTGTTCCCTCTAAGCTGAGTTAGTGTGAGCTAGCTCACAGTTTTGTAGCCTCCAGCTCACACATTTCTGTCTTCGCTCAGGAAGGGATGGCTCCAGAGCAAACTGATGCAGTAGCCAAATCGCTCGCTCACAGCTTTAATGCCAGCAGCTCACAAAGTAGAATTTTTGCTCACAAGACTCCACAGCTTAGAGGGAACGTTGTGTCGCTCTTATTTTCTGAAGGCCCTTGTACGGCCCTTTCGTACATCTTCATAATGCAGACAGTCTCCATAGCTCGGCTATATAAATTCTTGAAAGATGAGCATGGGTGGTAGAATCATTGGGAGAGGGCACTTTGAAATCCTGCACAGTAGCGCCCACGTGGGCTTTTACAAGGTTTTCCATCAGTACATAAGTGTTTAGGGTTATGTTCAGAATAATTATAAAATCCCCAAATCACTTCTGGTGTAGTTTTCACATAGAAGATGAAAGTTGGGGGCATTAGGTTGAATTTTGGACCTAAAATATAGTGTTAACAGTAAGCAGACTCTGTTTTAGGCAGCTTTGATTCAGAAGTCAGCCAAGGTGCAGTAGTTGGGGTTAAATCTGTGGCAGCTAATAGCACTATAATAATGAGATCTAGTGTGGCCCTAGTGATGACTAAGCTGTGAGCCATGAAAGATGTAGACACTGTTCTCTCAGCCCCTTCTCCTCCATTATAAACACAGGAAAACTGCATTATGCCACCTTGGACAGTTGATCCAGTTAAGACCAATATTATCTGCAGACTGGCAGCTTCTGTCCAGACTTTCACTTAGTGGTACTGGCCACAATCTGAAGTCCTTGCCTCAATAACTGATATAATTAAATTAAATCCACGGTACACTTTATCTCAAAACCCAAACTGGAAAAATATTTAGAATTCCTAGGCGCCCTGACCTTTGTAGCCAGGTTAATCAGATCTCAGAAGCAAAACGGGGTCAGCCGTGGCAAGTATTTGGATGGGAGACCTCCAAGGAGTACCAGGGCTGTGACATGGAGGAAGACTGGCAAACTACCTCTGACCGTCTCTTGCCTTGAAAACCCTACAAGGTAGCCAATTAATAAGCTGTGACTCGACGGCACTTTCCACCACCAGCAGTACATAGAACTGGGAAATTATATTTTTGGATGCTAGCATCAAATTTCTGGCACATAGGCAAACTGAATATGGAGATTTTTCCATCCTTGAGGATAACGTGTCTAACTCTGGAATGCTAGCCTTGAAGAGGAAAATATGTAATTTGATTAATCTGTCATAAAGAACCATTTATTTTGTAGTAAGCCTAAATGCAGCTTCGCCACTGTAGGCAGAATTTGATATAATAATGTCTTCCCTATAATAGATTGATTTTTATAACAGAAAGCAGTCTGGTTACCATTGACTTTCACAGAGTTTAAAACACTTAGCAAGTGAAATAAGGTATGATCCAGCATCTTTTTTTTTTTGACCCATTGACTTTACTGTGATATTTGAACATGTGCTTAATGTGCTCTTGGAATGCACCCTTGAAATTCACGAGGCCGAAAAGGGCTCAGTTTAGGTCAGACGGTGGTTTATAATTATAATTCTTAATGTTATCATTTTAAGCCTTTTTTATGGCAAGGACTTTAGTATCAGCTGCATAGTTTTTTGTGCGTACTTTCACTTTATGCCACTTAAAAAGATAAAAATGTAGTATCTATTTTCAGATATATTTTAAAAAGGAACTACAATTAGGAAAAGCTTTTGAACTTCGTTCTTCATTGATAAATTAGTAGCACTTTATATTTGAAGTGTCATGATATGAGTGAACATTTTTGACTTTGCCATTTCAGGCATCTTTACTCTCAATAATTTAGTAGTAACCACTGTTCTAATCCAGTAGAGTAAAAATCCTTATCTTCACCTATAAATTGATGGCAAATTAAATCAACTCTGTTGATGTGCTTCTAATGTGTGTTTATGGTATTTTACTTTGGATAAATTCTGATGCTTTGCCCTTTGTAATTTATCTAGATGCAGCAGAGAATTCAAACTCCCCCCCCCCCAGTGTATGATAATAACTGTACTAAGGATCTTTCAGTCCGCAAACTTTCGTTTGTGGACCCGGTACCAAGCTGTTAATCTGCTATAGGGTGATTATAATTTTTAAAAATGAGATTTTATAAATGCTGTGTTTTGGATTAAAAATATAGTCGTTCATATACATCTATATACAAAACCCCTTTTTGCCCCCTGTTAATGGTAGAAAGGAGGGCTGCGGTGGCTCAGTGGTTAAGACGCTGAAATACAGATCGGAAGGTCAGTCGTTCAGCAGTTCGAGATCCGAGTGCCGCATGACGGCGTGAGCTCCCGTCTCTGGCCCCAGCTCCTGCCAACCTAGCACTTTGAAAGCAAGAAATTGCAAGTAGATAAACAGGTACCGCTTTGGTGGGAAGGTAACAGCGTTCCGTGCGCCTCAGCATTTAGTCATGCAAGTAACATGACCACGAAGAAGTCTTCGGACAGCGCTGGCTCTTTGGCTTGGAAACGGAGATGAGCACCACCCCCTAGAGTCGGATCCGACTGGTTTCGAGCAAGGGAAACCTTTACTAATGGCAGAAAGAGTTGAGCTCACAGTCTTGTTCATTAGGATTTTCTTTGTCTCTGAAAAAGATCCTCACTACTCTGTCTTTTCTTGTTAGACTTGAGTATATGTGGTGCCAGAGAAACTTTGTGCCAATTTACATAGTTCTCATTTTCTTCGTTTGCTTTCACGGTTGTTTATCAAATTAACAAGTATATTAGTTTAGACATCAACAAAACTCCCATGTGTTGAAATTTTTCAAACTGCTATGCTGAAAACATTCTGACCTTCAGGGTCTGTTAGTGGTCATTTTAAAAAAGATGTTTTATAGTGAACCTATAGTGGTTTACAGGATCATGTTAAGAGATTTATAATGAATGTTGGGAATAAGGGGTTCCAATATTTTGCTCCACTTTTGTGCACAAGTTTCCCCCCCCCCCTTAGTCGTGTTGAAAAAAAGGGACTTTCCTCATTTGAAAGTAGAATGTGATTTTGTTCACTTGGCTGAGTCCCAAGAGCAATTCTTTACATAGCCTACAGTAGACTGTTGTCTAATCTTTGTTTTTATTCCTCTTAGAACTGATGCTAGCTTCTCTTTTCTACTTGGTGCTTTCCTGGTTCCAGAATCAATCCATTACTTTTAATACCAATCATCAAAATCCTTTATACTCCCATGGAATTTCTGGGATCTAACACTTTCCGAGGTTTTCAACGACAGCTTTACTTAGGAAAGTTGCCCCATTTCCTTCGTCCAAAATTGGTTGTTTTACTTTAGTGGACAGAGTGCAGACGTTGCACCAAGGAAAGTTGGGTTTAAATTCCAGTGTTATTGTGGATGACTTTGAACCTATATATATTACCAGAGATCCAGGGGAGAAAAGCAAATACAAGAATAACTACTTGTGGTTTAGATTACTTAACTGGTGTCTCAGAGTTTCAATTCCTGGTAGAGATGTGAAGGCCCAGGAGGAGAAAAGGAAAAATTTAGAATTTTGTTTTGAGGAAATACTTTCTCTTTTGCCATGAGTTAAATGCTTTTAAATACAAGGTGGACATGTTGTAGACATATACAGCTCTTAAATCCAAGATATATTTCTGCGTCTAGAAGGATACCTAATTTTCATGAGGAAAGCATGCAGGGCTTTTATTGCTTTTATTGCTTCTCCACAGTTGTATGCCTTTTGTTGCCCGTTTGACCTAATGTGGTTGACTTTTTCACCTTTCCTTCAAACCACTGTGACACATTTACCCACAAAGCTTGAGTCCAGTCGCACCTTTAAGCAGGGGTCATTTCCTGCAGGAGCTCACAGGAGCGGAGCTCCGGCAGTAAAGAGCCCAGGGGGCGGGCACATGCAACAAGCCCCACCCCCTGCTCCCAGCAGCCCTCAGTCAGAGCAAGAAGCAGCCAGGTAAGTTGCAGAGCTCCCCCTGGCCCAAAACAGTCCAGTGGCACCTTTAGGACCAAGTTTTATTCAGGTACAAGCTCTCCCTCCTCTGCGAGGACAGATCTGCACGTTCCCCCCCCCCAATAGCTAGCAATCCAAAACAGTCCAGTGGAGCCTGAAAGGTGGGTGTTGCCTTCTGACACACTTCCAGTGATGTCAGGGGGTGTGGCATACGCAAATAAGTTATGCTAATGAGTTATGCTAAGGAGCTCCTGAACCTCTTTTTCTTCGAAATGACCCCTGCCTTTAAGAAAGCTTACACCTGTTGGTCTTAAAGGTGCCACTGGACTCAAGCTTTGTTCTGTTGCTTCAGGCTAACATGGTTACCCACCTGAATCTACATTTACCCTCAGACTGGGTATAAAGTAGCTTATTGCCCTAGCTTGCAGGAAGGAGACACATGCTCAGAAGGAAGTGGGGCAGATGCTGCACCAAAGCTGAAAGTTTCTTTGAGAACCGAGCTCTCTCTAACCAGACAACAAAAATTAAGGTACATATGCTAAGATAGCATAGGGTGCATCAGTTTGCAGTTTTCTCTCAATTATTGAGTATATTTGCTCTTTTGCTTGTATAAAACGAAGGCATTTATCCTTTTAAATTCCATAAATATGTCAAATATTTCAATTTTCTAAGTAAGTTATAAATGGTGTGCTTTATATTGTTAAAGCAGTACATTAATTTAGGTTTGACAGGACAGTAAGTATTTCACATATCTCAGTTTCCCCCAAAATTTCAGGGGTTTTTTTGGCTTGGAAATTTCTGGAAATAGTACATCTCTAGTTCCTGCCCGTCTCTAATCTTATTTGCTTTCCATCTTAATCGTGTATGGATAGCCATCCTGCTTACATTTTGTTCCTTGCTGTTTGCCTTATTCGTGATCTTTCTGAACCTGGAATCATCTTGTTCTGTTGTTGTCTTAAAAATTTATTCCTTAAATTCACAAACCTCTAGCCTTTGATGCTCAGTATTGCCATACTGTCATACCTAAACATATTGTGTGTTTTTAAGCGATTGCATGAAGTAATATGACTGCTACTGTGGAGAATCTGTTGGCGTTTTGATGTGATGGAACTATCTGACAAGTTGAAACACGTTGCAAACCAAGATTACCTATGTGGAGCTGTTTGAAACAATACTGTCTGTGATACGTTAAAGGCTGTTGTTGGGAGAGAGCAAATTAAGCAGCTGCTGCCTAGACTTGCTCTTGAAAACCGTATGCGAGAGCAGTAATGACTCAGCCTCATGTGATACGGATAAAAGGGTGATGTAATCCGTATGAAATACACATGACTTCCTAGGGGAGCCTCCCCCCCTTGCCAACCTCTGCATAGCTAATGCTACTTTCCTCTTTCAACAGAGAAAACTATGTTTTTTGGCCGATTACAGTGACGTGTGATAAGGCAGAGAGTACAAAGCTGATTCTTCCCTTTCTGCAGTGGGCACTCAGGAGTTCACTGAATTCAGTTTGTCAGAGCAGAACTGCATCCCAAACCCCCCCCCCCCCCCGCGTGAACGGTATTCTGTGCTGTACATATATCTTAATAATAACCTAAATATTAATATTATAAAATGTTACTATTGATAATCACTTAAAGCACATTTATTCATTTTCTTTTTCGCTTTCCATCTTTAGATTCATTTTATTCCATGCACCAATATCTTAAGAGTTTCTTGTTTAAAAAGCTGTTAATTTAATCATGCAAACATATCTTTCCACTTATCCATCCCATTCCTTTTTACTTGGAAGTGAAGATTCCCCCCACCCCCCCCTTCTCTAACCAACTCAGGCAAACCAGACACAGCATTTACCACACAATTTAGTAATACTAATGGCTATACTCAGGGGTCATTTCGTAGAAAAAGAGGTGCAGGAGCTCATTAGCATAACTCATTTGCATATGCCACACCCCCTGACATCACCGGAAGTGTGTCAGAAGGCAACACCCACCGCTCAGGCTCCACTGGACTGTTTTGGATTGCTAGCTATTGGGGGGGGGGAAACGTGCAGATCTGCCCTCGCAGAGGAGGGAGAGCTTGTACCTGAATAAAACTTGGTCTTAAAGGTGCCACTGGACAGTTTTGGGCCGGGGGGAGCTCTGCAACTTACCTGGCTGCTTCTTGTTCTGACTGAGGGCTGCTGGGAGCAGGGGATGGGGCTTGTTGCATATGCTCGCCCCCTGGGCTCTTTACTGCCGGAGCTCTGCTTCTGTGCGCTCCCGCAGGAAATGACCCCTGGCTATACTAAAGCCCATAGGCGTAATCTTCGTGGGGGCGGCGGGGCTTCAGCCCCCGCCGAAATTTTCAGGAAGGTGCTCAGCCTCCCCCGGGGGCCACCCTTGCTCCTAGCACAGCAATGCCTCTGGCCCAGCCCCAGCCCCCCCCGGGAAATTGGAAAGTCTACACCCTTGCTAAAGCCGATGTACTTGTCAGAGTCACTCCTATTGGGATAAATGGTATGTACACAGTGAGATTTTTATGAACAAAATTTTTCCAAGCAAAAGAGGTAAGGATTTGATTCCTGGACTTAGGTCTTTGGCACAAGCTAGCAACTTGGGGGGGAAATTAATATTCTCCTTCTTCCAGCATAAACCCAATACAGTTAAGAGTGCGAGAAAATACTCTGGGTTATAAGGGTAGCTTCTGGACAAAGTTAAATGGGGATTGCGTGTGTTGTTCGGTTGTTTCTAAACCATGTTAAAACTGTACAGCTGTCAAAAGTGTATTCACATTAGAGAAAGCATAACGTTTTCTTCCACAGGCCCGAGAAGGTTACACACCTTCAATTCTGAACTTGTGATTGTCAGCTTTAAGCCTTTTCTAGTGCATGCTAGAATTGTTCACTGTTCAGTCTCCAGTTGAAAGGACCATTAAAGCTGGACATGGACAATAGCTTTTCCAGGGCTGAAGGTGGCTTGAAAGAGAAAATGTTGCTTACAGTGTGTACACATGAACTCATTAAGCTGCCTTATATTGAATCTACTCACACTTGCAGTGGCTCTCCAGGGTCTCTTAGGCTGAGGTCCTTCACATTTTCTACAATCTGATCCTTTTGTGTACACTCTTTTTGTAAACAAGTGTCTAGGTTTCTGCTTCACTAGAAACTTTTATGCAGCTGCTTTTCCTTTGTTCAGTACCCATCTGCCAGTTCACTCTCTGTTCCAGAAGTCACCTTCCCCCAAAGGAAAAAAGTAACAACCATTTCCAACCATCAGAAGGTTCCTAGAAAATACTGATAAAATGTCAGCCCATCATTTAGCATGTTTATTAAGAACATAATTTATGCATGGAAATGTAGTTCCAAATTAGAATCAATACCAAAGTCACACATCTGTGAGCTCAGTTTCCCAGACTGATATATGTTGCTCAGGAGAAATAAAATGTGCATACAGATGTCACAAATGTGAGTTTAATAAGGCAATGGAACACAATATCCATTTGAGGAAACTCATAGGCTGGATTTTCCTGTGTGTCTTAAACTAGAAGTGAAACTACGTAGTTTGTGGATGACTACTGGTATTTACATAGTGCTGGGAAACTTCCTGATTGCAACATGTGTCAGCAAAAAGAGGCACACGCTCTCTCTGTGTTGGCCTTGCAGAAGAAATGTGTTCAGGCAGCAGGAAACAGATTGCCTGGAAACCAGCTTGGTGGGAGGGGCATCCTGCCAATTTTCCTAGTTAGGCAATACAGTGCAAGAACTGGGATAAAACGCCATGTCCTAGTTTGTGTCTTGAACCAAACCAACGTAATATAAACGTACTTGCCTTGCATTTTGGAAGTTCCCGGTTTGAGCATGAGCAAAGTGACGCATTTTGCAAGGCTATCTAAATCTTTACAACATAGATTTATTAGAAGGACCAGAGTTTAAAAAATTCTAATAGTCAATGCCAAAGATACGCAATGCGAGAAAATAACATAAATTATGGTATGCTGCTTAATGAGGATTTTTTTTCTCCTCTAGCCAGAAACATTCCCTTCCCTTATTTCTTCTTTTGTGTGTCTTTGTTTTACTCCTGTATGCTGAGAATTCATTGACAGTGTGTCCCTTTTGCACTGACAAACCAGAATGAAAAGAAAAAGTGTAACTTTCAAATGGTCACTTCCATCTCAAATAATCATCCTGAATGTTATCTTTGCTCTGAACAAGGTCTAAATATGATGACTCCTACTATGCTGCTTTAACATTGTGAGTCTTCTATTGATTTCTTGTCCCCTACTTAAATTAGGTGTGTATGTCCAGTCCTTTAATTCTGATCAAATTAAAGAGAGTGAATGCCATAGGCAGGTAAAGGCCAGCTACCCAAATTGTTTAACTTGGGGGCCCCAGCACTGAAGAAGAAGAAAGAGGAGATTGGATCCAGGGCTATTTTGGGGCAGGAACGCACAGGAACGGAGTTCCGGCTGGCTCCCGAGTTGGCCACGCCTAGCAGGAACTCATTAGCATAACAGGCCACACCCAACAGCAGAAACACATTAGGATTGGCTACATTAGGGGTGTGTGGCCTAACATGCAAAGGAGTTCCTGCTACAAAAAAAGCCGTGGGTTTTGACAACAAACAGGGTAAACAGAATAAGAAGCAAAAGGTGGGTTTGGCTGGATGACTTATACTTCTGGTAACATGGGGCTGCGGCCTAATATGCTAATGAGCTGTGTTGTCAGGGGTGTGGCCTAATATGCTAATGAGTTATTGCTGTTGGGTGTGGTCTATTATGCTAATGAGTTCCTGCTGGACTTTTTCCACAAAAAGAGCCCTGATTGGATCTATACCCCGCCCTTCACTTGGAGTCTCAGAGCAGCTTACAAACTCCTTTCCCTTCCCCTCCCCACAACAGACACCTGTGAGGTAAAAGAAGAAGAGATTGGATTTATACCCCGCCCTTCACTACCCAAAGGTGTCTCAGAGCGGCTTACAAACTCCTTTCCCTTCCCCTCCCCACAACAGACACCTGTGAGGTAGGTGGGGCTGAGAGAACTCTTGACAGAAACTGCTCTTTTTCAAGAACAGCTCTTATCAGAACTACGGCTTGCCCAAGGTCATCCAGCCAGGTGCAAGTGGAGGAGTGGGGAATCAAACCCGGTTCTCCCACATTAGAGTCTGCGCACTGAACCACTACACCAAACTGGCTCTGCTCTAGCAGTCTGATCTAGCAGGGTTCCGGACCATCTCTAGACTCGAATAGCTCAGGCAGTACTGAATCTTCCCTGTTGGAATGCACACTCATCCACTCGTTTCTTCTTTATATATTATACATATATACGTATACACACAGGGAGAAAGAGTTCAATAATTTCTAATAGCTTTGTAATATGGTCATTTAGACACCAAGGGCTATTTGTATGAATTACACTATTAAATATGTATATCCTGTTTTCCTAAACACAATCTATGGGACAAGAAATCAATAGAACACTCACAATGTTAAAGCAGCATTAACAACTGTAAAACCCAATTACAATAAAACAACTAACAGTAACAGTTGATGGCACCATGCGGCCCAGCTGTCTCCGCCTTCACCCGCTCCCATGTAGATTCCCAGAATTCAACTGGGAGCCAGTATTGCTGGCGAAGCACCAGTTGTATATGTGCTGTTACAGGTGTTTCTGTAAGAAGAAGAGGAGATTGGATTTATACCCCGCCCTTCACTTGGAGTCTCAGAGCGGCTTACAAACTCCTTTCCCTTCCCCTCCCCACAACAGACACCCTGTGAGGTGGGTGGGGCTGAGAGAGCTCTGACAGAAACTGCTCTTTTTCAAGGACAGCTGTGCCAGAGCTTGTGACTGACCCAAGGTCACATCAGCAGGTGCAAGTGAAGGAGTGGGGAATCAAACCCGGTTCTCCCAGATTAGAGTCCGCACACTTAACCACTACACCAAACTGGACCAGCTGGTGTTTCCAGATCAGTCTCAAGGGTAGCTCCACATAAAGTGAAAATTGTCTCATTGTTTGAAAATTGTCTTCATGGACCTTGAGGCCTTGCAGTCTTAATTGTCTATGTGAGAACAAGCCACTGGGAAAGACTGCAGTCCAGCCTACATGTCTGACTATGTACAGCTTTTCCCTTCCCCAAGACTGTTAAATTCCAAAATAACATGGTCACCACTACCCAGGGTGCCCACTACTTTCACCTCCTCAGGCAGTTCTTCCCTCTTGGCGAGAATCAAGTCCAAGATAGGAGATCCCCTTGGTTCCCTCTCCAGTCTCTAGAAAATGAAGTTGTCAACAAGACAAGTCGGGGATTTATTGGACCTTTCATTTTTAGCAGAGTTAGACTTCTGACAGCCAAGGAATTGAAATCTCCCATGACCACTATGTCCCCGTCTCTTTGAGAACTTTGCAGTCTGTCCAAGGAGTGTCTAAACCAAGTCCTCTGCCTGGCGTGGTGATCTATAGCAGGCTCCCATCATAATATCACTATTATTTCTTACTCCTTTTTATTTTTACCCAGAGGTTGTCAGCTGAATTGCCATGCTCAGATTCATGTATTTCCTTACAAGTTTGGTGAGTGAGCCGGGTTTGATTCCCCACTCCTCCACTTGCAAGCCATAGTTCTGGCACAGCTGTTCTTGAAAAAGAGCAGTTTTTGTTAGAGCTCTCTCGGCCCCACCTACCTCCCAGGGTGTCTGTTGTGGGGAGGGGAAGGGAAAGGAGTTTGTAAGCCGCTCTGAGACACCTTTGGGTAGTGAAGGGCGGGGTATAAATCCAATCCCTTCTGTTCTCATCTTCTTCCTTTATATGTAATGCTACTCCTCTCCCCTTCCTTATTTGTCTATCCATTTTAAACAATCAATCCTAATATTCCAATGTTTGATTGTTCACTAAAACAGCCGATCAAGAAAACAGTGTGCAGAGCCAAGGACCTGCTCTGTGAAGTATAAGACACTTTAGCCAGACAACTTCGGATGTGCTGCTTTTGGGGCGTGGCCAACTCAAGAGCCAGCCGGAACTCCGTTCCTGTGCGTTCCTGCCCCAAAATAGCCCTGCTTCTCAGGATGGTCTAGGAAAGCAGGACTCTTTGAAGTCTGTTTGCAGTTGGAGAGGAAGGTAAGAAATGGTGTCAGAGATTGGCTGGGGAAAAGGTATTCCTGTTTGCTTCACTCTGCTCTACCCATTGAGAGCCTCTGGATACAAATTGCAGTATTTGTAAATAAAATAACTATGTGTGAGCCTGGGAAAACTATGTAAAGTTATAAGAACCAAATACTAAAGGGCTACAAGTGAATAGCGTAAAAAGAGCGAATTGCAACCCACCCACCCCCGATTGGTTATGGTCATAAATGCTAATTCATAAGACGATGCAATAGTTCATGATTCATGATCATGATGATATACTTATGAGTTCAAATTATTTATTTGGCAGAGTACTGGTTTCCTTCCTGTTACAGCAAGTTATCTTATTCACGCATTCAGGTAAACTAACCCAAATATCAACACAAAAAATACATGTCAGAATTGGATGACATCACAGATACTGGCTATTCTTATACAGCACTTGGGCTGTGGCTCTTAAAATCCCAACACTTGTAAATAGTGAATACATATAAAACTATGGCGCCACCTGGTGATGGAAAGGCTACATAAAATGTTAAAAACAGATAATAATGAAGAATAATGTGTGAGGGAGGTACTTTGTGATGGATCCAGATGGGCTATGGTCCAGCACAAGTCAGTTTGTGACTATGATCCATTGGAACAAATTAGTTACAAGGGAGTACCATTGTCTTCAAGATGTGCAGTGCAATTAATTCAGAGGTGAATCCTACCGAGCTAAATGGGAATTTATCCTGTTAAGTGTGTCAGGATTACAGCCTTAGTCATTCACAGTCAGCTTATCTGGGCCATGGCAGCAAAAAAGTAGAGGACCATAATAACAAAGAAATTCACGCTGCCTGGAATGTACTGCACATTGACGTGTGTAGAAATGGATGGATTTATTGCATAAAGAAACGATTCATTACGGTATATAAATGAATAGGGTCCCCCCCCCCCCCAAAGATGATTTACGTTGACGTTGATTAGATTCATTCAGAGCTTTGGTGCTAATTGTTGCAGCGTGGTGTTTTCCTCATGTTTGCTGTTATGTATTGTGAATACTTGTATAAGGCCTGAGCTTGAATCTCACCCCTATCTAAGGCTGGTATCATGAAATGCACAGTCTGATTGGCTACTCTGCACAGTACGCCAATCAGAGTATAAAAAAGGTTCTGGAGGGAGATGAATTCATTGGTCATTATGGAAGCATTATGATTGGTTATTAACCTACTAGGGGGCGTGGTTATACAAGCCTGGAAAGTTTAAAAGAGAGCCTGTTGGTCTCCTGTTTGTGTTCGTTCTTGTCATGTTCTAATAAAGCTGAATCACTTGTTAAGAGCTGCCTGAAGTCTCATACTTAACACCTTTCTTCATAGGGAAAGTGTTCCAGTCCTTTTCTCATCCTAGTTGTCCTTTTCTGCACTTTTTCCAATGCTATATTCAGGGGTCGTTTCGTAGAAAAAGAGCTAGGGGAACTCATTGGCATAACTCATTAGCATATGCCACACCCCCTGACGTCTCCGGAAGTGTGTCATAAGGCCACACCCCCTGAGATCACCGGACGTGTGTCATAAGGCCACACGCCCCGCCCCCAACGGTTTCGGCCGCCGCCGGCGGCCTTGCAACTCCACTGCCGAGCCCCATGAGGGGCCCAGCGGTGGACCTGCAAGGCCGGCGGGAGTGCCAGGAAAGGATCCCCCCCGATCCCCCCCCCGAAATGACCTCTGGCTATATTCCTTCTGAGGTATGGTGACCAGAATTGCACACAGTATTCCAAATTTTCTTTCTTTCTAGCATCAGCATCAGGCCCAAATGATTCGGATCAATTTGCAGTCCTTTCTGGCAAGCACAGTAACAGAATTATTTTTGAAGCCTCTCATCTATTTTGATGGGGTTACTCTGCAGCAATTTGTCCACAGATCACAGCCCCCCCCCCCTTCGGCTGATGCAATTCAGCTGGGCTCGAGTTACAGAAAACTGTACTGTCAGCTTGTAAATAAAATCCAAAGGTGCATAGTCAAGATGGTTATGCCGTAATGACCTTTCACCAGTTGGCATGACTGACAAGTGCTCGCTGGGTAGATATTTTCCAGCTATGCCATGCACGCCTACACAATTGGAATTTCTGTTCTGTTAAAATACTGGGCATAGAACAAGTCATTCTGTAGGGGTAGCTGTGAGATCACTAAACTTCTCTTGCCGAGTTTGCAAATTAGTCAAGAGCTCAAGCACTTTGAACTGTCCGTGAATTCTGTTTGCTTCAGGTATTTTCATCTTAAGCAGTTAGCTGAACTAGACAGAAAGCAGTAGGCTAAAGGTTGAGACTGGCCTTCTTATCTTGCTCTACCAGATGTACCTCATAGGCAGTTTTCCCTCTAAGCTGAGTTAGTGTGAGCTAGCTCACAGTTTTTTAGCCTCCAGCTCACACATTTTAGCTCAGGAAGGATGGCTCGAGAGCAATGTTCCCTCTAAGCTTAGTGTGAGCTAGCTCACAGTTTTTTAGCCTCCAGCTCACACATTTTTGTCTTAGCTTAGGAAGGGTGGCTCCAGAGCAAACTAATTTATGCAGTAGCCAAATCGCTCGCTCACAGCTTTAATGCCCGTAGCTCACCAAGTGGAATTTTTGCTCACAAGACTCCACAGCTTAGAGGGAGCATTGCTTGAGGGCAAACTAATTTATGCAGTAGCCAAATCACTCGCTCACAACTTTAATGCCAGTGGCTCACCAAGTAGAATTTTTGCTCACGAGACTCCACAGCTTAGAGGGAGCATTGCATGCATCTGGAGATCAGCTCATATGTTGTATTATCTAGTTAAGAGCCAGGGGGAGACCCACGTTGGTCTGAAGCGACAGAACAAAGTTTGAGCCCAGTGGCCCCTTTTAAGACCAACAAAGTTTAATTCTGGGCATCTCTTTTGTATGCAGGGACAGAGAGTTAAACCTGACATTCTTCTATAAATATGCACTCCTCTGACAGGCGGATCAGACTTCTCTGGATAAAAGTCTCAGGACAATAGGAGCAATTTTTTGTGTGTGGGTACTTTGGGCTTTTTGATTATCCCTAAAAGCAGGGAGACAAACAGCTGAAATCTGATTTGCTTTTAAAACTGTTACTTGCTAAAAAGCCATGCTAGGGGCTTTAATCTTAGCATTGCTTTTCACAGTAATTGTAGGGTTAGGGTTAGGGTTTCATGATCGTATTCGGTTCCGTCCAGCTCACTAAAGAAACTAACTGATCTCAATAGAAGATAAACATTTCTGCAAGTTCTCACGTCTGGTTTGCCGGTTATATTTAAAGAGCCAAACTCAAACCCTTATTTTGTATTATCGGAATTTAGAGGTTGATAACCTCCTTGGGAGGAAAGCGATGGCGAACCTTGACAGCATAATAAAAAGTAGAGACATCACCCTGCCAACAAAAGTCCGTATGGTCAAAGCGATGGACTGCAAGAAGATCAGATCAGTCAATCCTAAAAGAAATCAACCCTGACTGTTCCCTGGAAGGCCAGATAATGAAACTGAAGCTCAAATACTTTGGCCACCAAATGAGAAGGGAGCACTCCCTGGAGAAGACCCTGATGCTGGGAAAGACTGAAGGTCAAAGAAGACGGGGACGGCAAAGGATGAGATGGTTAGACAGTGTCATAGATGCAACGAACATGAAGTTGAGCAAACTTCAGAGGACGGCGGAAGACAGGAGGGCCTGGCGTGATCTTGTCCATGGGGTCGCGAAGAGTCAGACTTGACTGTGCAACTGAACAACAACAACAAACTGTATGGCTGCGAGAGTTGGACTATAAGGAAGGCCAAGTGCCGAAGAATAGATTCTTTTGAATGATAGTGCTGGAGAAGACTTTTACTTCTTCACCCAAAGAGTGATTAATACATGGAATTCACTGCCACAGGAGGTGGTGGCGGCTACAAGCATGGACAGCTTCAAGAGGGAACTGGATAAACATATGGAGCAGAGGTCCATCAGTGGCTATTAGCCACAAGGTATAGATAGGAACTCACAGGCTGGGGCAGGTGATGCTCTGTATTCTTGGTGCTGGGGGGGGGGGCAACAGCGGGAGGGCTTCTAGTGTCCGGGCCTCACTGCTGGACCTCCTGATGGCACCTGGTATTTTTGGCTACTGTGTGACAGAGTGTTGGACTAGATGGGCCATTGGCCTGTTCCAACATTGGCTTCTCTTATGTTCTTATGACTCTTGAGAGTCTCCTGGACTGCAAGAAGATCAAATCAGTCAATCCTAAAAGAAATCAACCCTAACTGTTCCCTGGAAGGCCAGATACTGAAACTGAAGCTCAGATACTTTGGCCATCAAATGAGAAGGGAGCCCTCACCGGAGAAGACCCTGATGCTGGGAAAGACTGAAGGTCGAAGAAGAAAGGGACGGCAAAGGATGAGATGGTTAGACAGTGTTATCGAGGCAATGAACATGAAATTAAGCAAACTCCGGAGCACGATGGAAGACAGGAGGGCCTGGCGTGATGTGGTCCATGGGGTCAGGAAGAGTCGGACTCGACTGTGTGACTAACAACCACCACCGTCCTTTAATAAATCTAGGAGAACATTTTGTGGAGGCCGAGGCCTTGAGAGTGTCTGTTCTATGGATCTTTGCTTTTGTTTTTAATTGGATGTTCTTTTGATGTTTTTCATATTTATAAGAAACTTTAAAACACTAAAAAAAAAAGGGCCAGTTCAGGTTAAGCCACCATATGAACCGACTTGTACCATCTGCACAATTGAAGATTTTTCTACCATTACATCACCATAGCATGGCTCGGGAAACTACCTGTACTTAGCTGGGATGGATGATAGAGGCTGTCTTTTTGCTATCAAGTGCAGCCAAGTTTTGGTGACCCCCTCATGGGGTTTTCAAGGCAAGAGATGTTCAGAGGGGGTTTTCCATTGCCTGGTTCTGTGCAGCAACCCTGGACTGCCCTTAGTGGTCTCCCATCCAAGTATTAACCAGGGCCGATCCTGCTTGGCTTCCAAGATCTGAGAAATTCAGGCCAGCCTGAGCCATCCAGGTATTCTGGCCAGTATTCACTGTAAAAAAGCTTATACCTCTCAAACCTCTGCATTTATAATTCCTCTAAATCCCTGTTGTACTCTTGACTTTCACTCCCCAAGCAACTGTTTCGACTCCATTCCTGCACCCACTAGTATCCCCAAAGGGCCACAGAAATAACCGGCTAGTCCCACATTGCTCTCATCATGCATGATGCGCCACCTCCTTTCCAGAGGAAGGCCCACTGCAGATGGCTACCCAACCACTTTGTAAGGTGATGTTGAGACTGCAGGCTGCCAAACCATCAATGTTGGACCTGCTTGCAAACATGGCTTAGGAAGCATCCTGCCTTGATAGCTGAACTGTCCTGTAGGCCACGTTCATACAGATGTCCCCGATCACACTATTTTCCAGGGACAGCCCCAGTTTTCTGACTCGGGCCTCCTGCTTGGCGAGTGTAGCAGAACTCATGGAGAAAGTTTTCTGCCCTCTTCTCTCCTACTACAGCTTGCCCTTGGAGGCTGGACTCCTGGGAACAGCATGGGGGGCCTGCAGTGGAAGTGGGGCACTTGTAAACAGAAAACATAAGATGCAGGCCCGTCGTAGCTAACTGAGCGTCCCTTTTTGTTCCCTACAGATGGAGGGAACGCATTCAGGTTTCAGCCCCCTTTCCCCGAGTTTTTAGCAGTACTGGGGGGGGGGGATGTATCTTCACCGTAGTGCATATGCGCACCTATACCAATGCCCGGTTCTGCAATGGTGAGCCCATAAAGTTGGACTAGAGCTCCATGCACGGCCTGTCTTCCATTTTAATTTGAAATGTTCATTTTATGCTGTAAAAAAAGGGAAAGTGGAGCACATTTCTATGGTGAATGGACACAAGCCTGCAGGAAAGCTCCCTACTGGTAGAGTTGTATAGATAATCTAGGGCTTTAGCCATTAGAATGCGATTCACTACTTTGGTAGAGACTCACTCATCTGACAGTTGCAGACTGTAGAAGTTTTCAAAAGCTTTCCAGGGTACCAGTACAAATGAATAGCATTAGGAATAGCATTAGACTGTTGTACTGTATTTGTCTTACAATAATTGTTAACTGTCATAGATCTCTTGGAGAACCCAGTAAAGGATGTTCCGCTCCACCTCTCTAGAAGGCTATTGAAACTTGGGAAAGGATTTCTGAATGAAGCATGTTCTGACCTCAAGATGTATGGTTCAAGCTTCCAGCACCCACAAACATTCTAGAAAGCATCCGGCTATGATGAGCCAAGGTGCGTTTCAGGTACCCTTGCCGAAACCACAGCAGACTCTGATAGGAAATGCATTTGGTTTTATTGAATTGAAGCAAAGAGATCCGAGTTATCTTTGAGAGAAAATAGCTTCCAGAAAAACATCTTTTTGACATTCCGGCTTGCGGTACCAAAAAAAAAAAAAGCAAGCCTTCAATATACAGTATTTATATCATATACAAGGTACAATAAATTAATATCTACATGCAACATACCTATAGAAAGTTACATACACTGTAAAAATACAGCATTTCAGCTTATTTTGCTTTTCATTTTTTTATACAAGTTTTAATTTACATTTTTTACAGATTTTTGTAAACTTTTTCTTCCTTTATAAAAATCAGGGCACACACACCACACGTCATTACCATTCACATCTGCACTTCAGCTTACACAAATAGCTACAGAATTTGTGGCTACAGCCCTACTTTTCTGTCGCCCCCTTCATTTCTACCATGGCATCACTAATTAAGTCAGCATACCTACAGCAAGTACATTTTCTTCTTTTGCTCACTTTGCATATATTTCAAAATACTAAGTAATGCAACCACAAAGTCTGTGCTTTAAGGAAAAAATCGCAAGCAATTAAGTGTCATTACAACCACTTTTATCAACTTCACATTTTACCAACACTTCTGCATAAATCAACTGCTTTCCTTCTAACAGGATTCACTTAAGCATGCAAACGCGTTATGATATGGACTGGCTTATGACAATGGAAAAATACTGGAATAAGCTAAAGGAGTGAGTCGTTAAAGGGAATGCAGCATTCACACTGAATGCCAGTCTTTCTAATTTCATAGTAATGCTTTTTGAATGTTAACGCTAAGATTTTTCTAAGGAAAAGTGAAGATCTCAAAGCAGATCTTCACAAATTAACATACACTAGTGCAGGGGTGTCAGACATGTGGCCCAGGGGCCAAATCAGGCCCCCAGAGGGTTTCTATCAGGCCCGTAAGGGACTGGCTGTCTCCTGCTTCTTCCTCCAGTTCTGCCGTTTCTGCTGCGTCATAGCTAAAGCTTGCTTTCCCAGACTCTCTCAATCACTCAGGAGAGATAGATGGGCAAGCTTCTGCTCCCTGGACTGGGCTGAGGCTCCTCCCCCTCCCCTATTGCTACAGCACATTTTGATGCAATAATTCAAAGCAAGAAGTGTCAGTTACCAGAGACTGTTAAATAAACAAAATATTGCAAGAGTGCTAATGTTTCAGGCATGTTTTTATTTTAAGTAAAAAAAAATCTTTGTGTCCGTCATAAAGTTTATGACACACACAGCCTGGCCCAACAAAATCCAATTTATGTCAAATCCGGCCCTCCGTAACAAATGAGTTTTACACCCCTGCCCTAGCGCGTATTAACCAGCTGTTACCTGGCTTCGACACCTCCCTAAATAATCTGAGCATCTGCCCAATTAAATAAGCTTCCTGAAACTGAACAAATGTAAGAAAAACAACACTCCTTTCATAAAAAGAATGCACAACTAAAGTTTTGGCTAAGTACTTCAGTCTCGAATGAAATAAAGCACATACTTCTTTGCAGCTTAGCCAACCCTCCAAACATCTTGTTCAGATTTAACCTTGTATAACCCCAGGAGGTCTCCCATTCAGCAGGGCATTCCAGTGCATTTATAGCCATCTTGTAAAGCACTAAGAGGCAGCGTGCCTTTAATGCGTCTTGCTGAAGCCTCGGTTGGCCAAAGAGATCTACCTTGCTACATTTGACTTTACTGCCACACCAAAGGGGAAAGTACATTACACAGTTTGGAGACATAGTGAGAATTCCTGCCAAGGTTCAGAGTGTGCTTAGCTACTTATTGCCGAAAGTACTACCATAACGTTAACAGCTCCATGCAGCACAGCAAGTCAGAAGAGAGCCTGCCACTTGGCTTTGGGTTTGAGGTCGAAGAAGAAAGTGCTCTCCAGGTCCCGCGGAGAACTGCTGAGGCTTTCTTCTCCACAGCTCATGTCTTCACAGGAGTCCTCACTAGAACAGAGGAAGGTAATAAACCAAAGAACACATGAACAAACCACAGATCAGTCACACACGAACACACATGAAGCTGCCTTCTACGGAATCATCAGACCCCTGGTCCATCTAGGTCAGTATTGCCTGCTCAGACTGGCAGCGGCTCTCCAGGGTCTCAGGCAGAGAGGTCTTTCACGTCCCCTACTGCCTGGTCCTTTCAACTGGAGATGCCAGGGAATAACTTCATCGACAGATACAAAGAACACATAAAAAAGGATTTTTTTTTTTAAAAAAGGTATTCAGAGACTGATGAAAGGGTTCAATACAAGATACCCAGGATATGATAAAATCCTCTGTTCCCAAGACTGTCTGACATGTACATTACAGCAACAGTGCAAAGATGAAAACCTCACATCTGTGAGGTTTTCATCTTTGCACTGTTGCAGTAATTCTTTTGTATACTAATATTGTCATACTGCTGCCCCTTGTTTTTTGCTGCTGACGTGTACATTACAGCGTAAGTGTTTTCAAGTAACAAACGCCAAATTCTTTGAATTCCTACAGTTCTGTTAAAAATGCACAGCAGCCAGCAATCCCCACCAAGCTCAATAAAAACTAGGGGACAGCAAACCGAAGTTCTCCCCCATGATAAGAGACAATGTGGTAAAACGGTGAAGATGTCAGAATATTTTATTAAGAGTCATCCAAAATGTTACTTGGAATAAGATGCAAGGCATTTTGACTAATATTTCCATCTGCAGATAGGGAAAGTCACAATTGTTAAATACTCCCGCATATAAAAACTGCTTCATATAGTGAAATTAGTTCAGCATACAGAAAGGTTTAATTTTTTTATACCCCCCCATTCCTCCTGGTTCAAGGCAACTTACGAATCATAATCAAAACACTGATTAAAACCCCAAATACCTCCCCAACACAACTGCCCGTTGTTCAGTCCTCCACCAAAAGCCCTGGCAAACAAGCTGGCCTTGTGGCACCTCCTGAACATCTCTAGCGAGGGAGCCCCCCTCCCTCTTCAGAGAGCCCATTCCAAGATTTGCAATGGAAGAGGCACACGCTTACCAGGTGGCCGCCCTGAGAGGGGGAACCACCAGCAACGGTGGTAGCCCGAGAACTGTAGTGGGTTCACGGGAACATACGGAAGGAGGTGGTCCTTCAGCTACGTGGGCCCCAAGCCGTGAAGGGTTTTAACGGTCATAGCCAGCCCCCCCCCCCCGAATCGAACTCAGAAACAAAATGGCAGCCAACATGGCTGGTTCAAAATTGGTAATGTATTCCTGTCAGTTGGCTGTTTACAGTTCTCGGGCTGCCACATTCCAGACCAGCTGCAGTTTCTGCTTGTCTTCAAGGACAGCACCATGTAGAGTAGGTTACAGTAATCCAACTGTGAAGTCACAAAAGTGTGGAGAGGTGTGGCCAGACTGGTCAAGGGTACAAATGGAGAAAGCGGGTGAACCAGAGGCGGCTGACGGAAGGTGGTCTTGGCCACTGTGCCGGCCTGGTGTCCAAACAGCAAAGGCGGGGTCTGTGAGCACCCCGAGGCTCACGGCTTAGTCCTCGTCCAGACGTAATTATTGCCCAAGATTTTGATAAAGATGCTGCGGACCATCAGTTAGGAGGAGTAAAATCCAAAGCCTAATCAGCCCCACTTGCAAAAAATTGCCAGAGGACAGGGAAAGCACTCCTGGCAATGGTCTCAAAGCTCGGTCTTTCATTCCGCTAGCCAGCTCCACTGTCCCAAATGCTGAACAGGCTGGCAGGCTAACTCTGAGAGCAGCACCGTGCCAAACCAACGAACATGGTCCCATGCTGATAATTTCTTCAAAATGTGTTCTGTTAGACCTGGAGGCTGCTTTCTCTAGCCTCCTCAGCTATGGGCCCCCAAAGTGTCTGCAGACATCATTTAATTATACGGGAAGCTTTCTTCCCTTGCACATACAAAGAGGATTGAATGCTACTGCCTCTTCTACCCCCACCATCTCCTGCTTGCTCACCGCTAGCTTGAAAAAGCTATTTTCCTAAAAAGGGCCTTTGACATTTAAATCTGTTTGCAAAGCCAGTAATGGACTATGAAATTTACACTAGTAGTCAGCAGGAGATCTAAATCCTTTTTTTTTGGCTTTTGGTCAGCGACTCCTAGAGATTTAATCCAAGGATTACGGTTGTGCCAACTGATTCACCACAGCATGCAGTTAGGCCACCACTCACCGCAGAAAACACACTGTTCTATACAGAGCAGCTTTTAAAACCATATTTTGTTACCGGGCTGATGCACCCAGGTACAAATGCGCATTGTGTAAAAAGTGATGGGTACGTCCGTGTATTGGGCACCGTATCTAACGCAGAAGCTAGGAGCTGATGTTTTTCAAGAATTGCTCCCAAGAATTATAAAAGCAGTGGTATTCAATATGGGGTGATTCTCTCCTGGGTCACTGGCCAATTGCTGCTTGACTACATAGCATTTACTGGGATACCTCCAAAAGAATCTACCCAGACCAGTTTTTTGCTGGAAGAATCCCAGAAACTGGGATTACTGATATAACCTGCAAAGCACATGGTGTTCTTACACATGTGCAGGATCACACCACAGATAAACAATGTCCAGCCTTTTATAGGTCCCAAGAATGAACTCTTGCTTTGTAAAGTTAGCATGCCAGTAGACCATAGGAGATTCTAGGAAGAATTGCTAGTCTATACATATGTAGCTGTCTTAACACCAAGTCAGACTGGTCTTGAAAGACCAATATTGTCTACTCAAACTGTCAGCAGCTCGCCAAGACTTCACGTTTCATATCACCAGTTAACTGACAGTTTTGACTACTGGGACTGAACCAGGGATCTTCTGCATGCCAAACAGATGCTCTAACCCTGAGCCAACCACAGCCCTTCCCCAGTGAAGCCTCTGCGTTAAGACATCCTTAACTTTGTGTTACCTTGTCAACAGTGAGCAATGTCAGAGGCGCTCATCACAAAGCTGTTTTTGTGTGGCCTCAGTGAATCGATGGAAGTTTCCCATGCCACTGGGACCTACCTTTCGCTTTCGTCAAAGCATCCAGCCTCGGGGATGGTGGGCAACTCAGGAACACTGTAGTAGCTGTTTTGAAGGTTTTGGGCGGTACGTCTTGAAACAATCCAGACTAGCTTTTTATGATCTGGCTTACAGCACGCAGGAGAGGAGTAGTCGGCTAAACATTTTGAGACCAGCTCTCTCCAATAGAGCAAGTCGCTGTCGCTTATCTTGAAGAAAGAAGCAAAGAATTTTCATAGTTATGTTAGGGTTTTTTTCTAGAAAAAGAGAACGATAACAAATCTAGTACAGCGAGACTCTTATGAGCACTAATTCAGAGCCCCCATGAATACAGTGGGACTTCAAATAGACATAGGATCTCATGCTGTTGACGGACTTCAAAGAGTCCTTTCCCTTATCAACCCATGGGATAGAGAGAGCTATGAAACCCTATTAGATGAAAACAATAAATTAAAATCCAAAGAGAGTTTATTATCGTTATATAAGATTAAATTATCATGGTGCGAAATGTCACAACTTTAGTCTATACACTTGAAGGATATACGTGCAGGATTCCAAGACTCCAAAACTCAACTAGATAAGATCTGGCTGTCAAGTAGTGACAAAATGATCTAAAAAATTTATAGCTTTCTGTTACAAGAATATACTCTAGATGAGCAAGTTAGTGTTTCAACAGTGGCTTGGATGAAAGATATTGGGCATTGCATAGAAATAGATAAATGGTCCAGTACTTGGAAATCTCTTAAATACCTAAGAGCTATCACCTATAAACATTTATAAAGTAGCACACCACTGGTATTGGTCACCAGATAGGATAGCTAAATGTAATGCTGCACTACCTAATATATGTTGGAAATGTTGTTCAAACGTCGGAACTTTTTTTCACATGTGGTGGCGCTGTGTGAAAGTAACTAACTACTGGAAGATGATTCAGAAATTTTTCTCGGAAGTGATGTGTGTAACAATTGCCTTGTCCCCTGAACTAGCTTTGCTGAATATGATTTCGGAAGGTTACAATCAAAAAGATAAATTTTTGATACTATTTATATTGACTACAGCTAGAATACTACTAGCTAAATACTGGAAATACAGGAGTCCCTTCCCTCAAGAAAGGAATTAGTGTATAAATTATTAGAGACAGCGGAACTTGATAAATTAAGCATCATGCTTCAAGGAAAAGATGGGGAACAAATTGTTGAAAGGTGGAAGCGTTTATATATATGGATAAATAATCGGTAGATGTAATAGATTCAAAAGGATATAGATTTGTCTGTATATACTTTGTATGTATTTAGAAAACCGAAAATAAAATGGGGGGGGGGGAGCCACACTCACCACACTTGCCTGAGGCAAATATACAAATTCCAAAAGAATTTACATCACATAAATTTGTCAAGGACTACAGTCCAGCTCATATGCTGAACAGGTAAGTATAGCTTCAGGCAGCCTTACAAGCCCTGACTTGGATGGCCAAGACTAGGTCGCTCCTGTCAAGAAGACCCCAGAAGCTAAGCGAGGTCAGCCCGTTAGTACTCAGAAGGGAGACCACCAAGGAAGTCTAGGGTCACTATGAAGAGGCAGGCAATGGCAAACCACCTCTGAACGTCTCTTGCCTTGAAAACCCTACGGGGGGGGGGGGGGCCGCCGTAAGTCAGCTGTCACTTGACAGTGCTTTCCACCACCCACGGCCTTGACAAACATTCCGGAATGTCACCTGTGCTCAATGATCTTGCTGCTGATTATCTGCTGGTTCTCACACATGCCAGTGTTCACGATGAGATACGTGTTCTCACTGCCTAAGTCACAGCACATCGACTGCTGAGCTAGTAAAGATCTTTCAAAAGCCTTCCACAACTATCTACAGCTAATACTTGATTTTTGTAGGGGAGTATTTGCATTGAGAAGGGAGTATTTTCAAAAGATACTCACCAAGTGTGGATTTTTATGTGTTTGGTGTAGTGGTTAAGTGCGCGGACTCTAATCTGGGAGAACCGGGTTTGATTCCCCACTCCTTCACTTGCACCTGGCTGGATGACCTTGGGCAAGCCGTAGTTCTGTCAGAGCTGTTCTTGAAAAAGAGCAGTTTCTGTCAAGAGCTCTCTCAGCCCCACCTACCTTCACAGGGTGTCTGTTGTGGGGAGGGGAAGGGAAAGGAGTTTATAAGCCACTCTGAGAAACCTTTGGGTAGTGAAGGGCACGGTATAAATCCAATCTTACTTATATCCCTCTTTTTTCCCCAGTGGGGACTCAAAGTAGCTTTAAAACATCATTCCCCCCTCCATTTCCCCACAACAACCCAGTAAGGTAGACCAGACTGAGAGTTTGTGGCAGGCCCAAGGTCACCCAGCCGGGTTCCACCGTAGAAGCAGGATCTCGAACCCAGATCGCCCGGAGTCTGCATCTGCCGCTCTGTCCACTATACCAGCAGTGGCTCTTAACTTATCTCTAACATGGCTGACGGCACAGCCTCCGCGATCAGATCTATGTCGCTACAGATACGAGTTGCTCAGAAGCAGTAACCAGAATGCATCTGGCTGCCTGAGGCCTCCTCACTGCAGCTTCCCTCTCATCTTCACAATCCCCACATGACACTCAACGGGGTGAGAAGACTTCTTTCATTTCACCTTCCAGAGAGCCGCTATCGCATTTTTTAAAAGCTTCTAATGCTTGCCTTCTGGCCTTAAGATGCCTGCCTTTCAACTGTACATGTGGAAGATTCCCTTCAAGAGCCTCTTCATAGCTTTCAAAGGAGCATTTCATTACACCAAGAGGATTCCAGCCCCCCCCCCCTTTTTACCTTTGAATGCTTCTGAACATGCATGACGATCTCAAACAATTCAATGGATTTCAAAGTCTGGACTTCCAGAGTGAGAAGGCACAAGGCCAAGATGGATGGCTGAAAACACACAAAACACACACTTAGTTCAGTAACTCATGACTCTACCGTGACTCTTAACTGAACATCCATCACACGTTTGCTTACTTTTGCTTTTGAAAAAACTAGTCGGCAGTTACAAGCTTTGAGTTGTGCTTCCAGTTTGTCAAGATTCAGCAATTCTTTCCTATAAGGAACAAGATGGGGGGAAAATTGAGTTGGACAAAGAAACCTGCATACATAACAAGAGGTAGCCTGTTTTGCATGAACACACAACATGTCAACCAGGACTGGAGTATCTAAAACTAGTACAGACAGTTCAGGAAGCCTAAACAAAGATGGCACAGGGAAGACACAAGCAGCTACCAGGGAGGATGGTAAATAAAGAATGGGTAAATAAAAAGATCCGACACTTACCTTTCTGAGGTATGACAGAGTACAATAGTATGGTACAAGTGCAAAAAGGTTAAGGCAGTAGTAGCTTTGAAGTCAAAGTGTAGTTTTTCCGAGATTATTTTCTCCATCCGCTTCAGGTCGGACACGGTACATTTGCATTGGCTAATGCGGATGACATCATGGAGGGAGGGAATGTTGCATTCCTCTTCGACTACTCGAGCGGCCAGCTGGAAACAACAGACTCCAATGCACGACAAATGCTTTGGTTTCACCTGGGGGGGAGGGAAAGAACCCTGAGGAACAACTACAACAGTGGCAGGCGATAATACGTAATGGATGACACATGTTACATTCAAGGCCTCTCTGTTCATCCAACGTTCCATGGGTTATGTTGAAATTCGGTTTTGACAGTGACTAGGACAAAACCCTTACATCAGACAGCTAAGACTCAACTGCAACACTAAAACAGACTGCAGCTAACTCAGTCCATAACCAATGCTCCCTCTAAGCTGTGGAGTCTTGTGAGCAAAAATTCTACTTTGTGAGCTACTGGCATTAAAGTTGTGAGCAAGCGATTTGGCTACTGCATAAATTACTTTGCCCTGGAGCCATCCTTCCTGAGCTAAGACAAAAAATGTGTGAGCCGGAGGCTAAAAAACTGTGAGCTAGCTCACACTAACTCATCTTAGAGGGAACACTCGTGCACACCAACGTTTAACAAGAAGGGATGGTCCGAAAGCGAACTCCCTAATTCTGAACACAATTAATCGTGGCATGGGTCTGCATGACCAGAAATCAATGATCTTATTGCCTTTAGACTGTAAAACTGGTGTCAAAATCGCTAAGAGACCATACTCGAGACCAAGGATCCCCAATGTTGTGCCCGTGGAGGCCATGACACCCACGGGGTACCTTTCCTGGTGTCCATCAAGTGTTTTTAGAAAGTGGGCGGGGCTAGGTGGGGGTTTTCCCCCAGCAGGCTTACAACCAGCTGTGTGGATTACAAGGTGTCCTGTTAAACAGAGCTTTGGCCCACACTGTTGAAGAGGTTCGATATGAATGATATATCACCTCGTTTCCTGACATTCTGAGGCTGGGTCCACCTCCTGCGGTGGCCATTTTGTGATTATGCCCGGCAAGAGCCTGTATTAGAATTCCAAAGGTACCCAGAGGCTCAAAAAGGCTCGAGACAATCTGGACACCATCGGATAACAACAGTTCATCCCACTTTTAGATACCTTCATGAGTGCCAAAAATCTGTCCAGGATGTTGACAGCCAGGACAAAGGTCTCCATGGCAAACCCAAAGAAGTTGGTCAGGCTCCAGAGATCCTCGACTTTTGCGTTCCTCTGTCTTGGACATAAAGTGTTCTCATTCTGTAGCGAGACAAACATTAAGTTCATCAGAAGGACAGAAAGAGCCCCTTCCCTTCCTTCAAGAGCAGAAGAGCATGGACCACCACCACCCCAGACATTGCACTCAACCTCAGAAGCACGTTGGAAGGGGCAGAAGACTTTGGTCAACACGTCTGAGCGAGCTCCCGCCTGCCCCCAGGCTTGGAGAAGAAGGCAGGGGCTTTCCCTGATCGCCTACAGCCACAAAGTCCCCGTGAATGCAGACAGAAGCCTGGCTGCTTTCAGCACGGATGTAAAGTCAGTGCAAACATCAGGAGCAAGCCCACATCCCTCTCCTTGTCAGGGGAGGGACAGAGGCAGTCAAAGTCAAGGCAAGCCAACGTTTTTGAATGCCTGCCTATACGTTCTAACATAGGGGTGATGACAAGCTTCTTTAAGAGGGGGAATGGTGGTGAGATCAGGAACACACACTCCAGCCAAGCTGCCCGGGGGCAAGAATTATTCCCATCCTGTCCCGATACCACCTAAGCGGGAAGCCTAGAGAGAGTTCAGCCCCAGATGGAAGAACCCAGGAGACACTGCCCCTACTGGCCAATGAGGTCACTGCTTTGTTTAGGGACCATTCTATTGAAGGACATTTGGCAGAACAATCATAGGAAGGCAATTTCTGGACCAGAAATGTATACCAGAAAAACACCACTTGGCATGTGATTACACTGTTGGAGGCCTCATTTGTACTTTTATTCTGCGCCCAGTGGCCTCATTGTGGAACAACTTTTTTCTGGTCCCTATTGATTTTATATCTTGTATCTGCATGATTGTATTGTATTTGTATATTAGCCAATATGTTCCTCAGTATATTTGACCTCTAAAGGCGGCCTACGCAGGCCGAAACACGTCAGGTCAAATCTACCAGCCCTTGTGTTATAATTTGTTATTTGTACATGAGGTGTAATTGGGCCCTTATATATAATTTAAAAATCTTTGTTTAATAAATACATGTATCTTTTTATATATTTCATATATTAAGCTTTTACTGTTGGCCCTCTTTTGCATGATTCGACTAACCTTTTTTAGGTTCTGGATTCTAGGTTTTAGGTTCAGTTTCCCCCCCTCCCCCTTTTTTTGTCCCAATGAGGTCACTGCACAGTAAAGCCGTCAGGGCCAGGCTAAAGAACACACAAGGCAGATGCCTGGCCGGCTCCCTTCTTACGGGGAAAGGAGAGGCTGCCCTCCTTCACTTCCTTCATCTTTCCAACAGGCACTTGCGGAAGAAAGCACACATCGCTTACACCACCTGTGGCCTGGCCGCTGCCAGTTCCTGCCTAAAATCACATGCGGAAGCGGTGCTGAGAAGCCGCGTGGCTTTGGTTTTCCAAGCCCCCACGGTCACACAGGCCAAACTACATTCTTCATATTTCTTCTTTAATTTTTTAAGGACCAGCATATCACTCAATTTGGGTTCTCAAGAGTGCAGTGCCATGGGCTGGACTCTACAAGGGAACTGTCACTAGGAGTGAGAGATTGTTCCGACAGGAACACGTGCCTGTATCTGCGATGATATCATTTTGCTTCTCTTACCAGATACTGACAACTGAATCCTCTGCTTCATTGATTTGAACAGGGCAGTTACCCACATACTAAGAGCTCCCTAATTAAGATCAACGAGGTTTACCGGAGCTTAATTGGGGCCTGATTGCATCCAGCCTTGAAAGAGCCAGTAGGGGCTGAAAGCGAGACGTTCTCCACACAAAACGAAGGCAACACGGAGAGAAAGCTGTGCTTTTGACCAGTCCCTTGGAAGATCCATCCCCATCCCCAGACGCAAGCCGCCCTCCTCACCTCCGCAGTGCACTCAATCAGGCTCAAGCCCTTCTCCTGGGGCTGGTATTTCCATTCTTGCTCCAAGTGAAGCTTCAGCTGCTTGAAGAGCCAAGTGCCCATCTCTTCGCCGGCTCCGGTATCCTTCATCTGAGAAGAGGAGAAAATGTGTTCTTATTCTCAGATGGAGAATTAAAAAATCCAAAAATGGTACATTTGTCTATAGCTACAAAGTATACGTAATCAACATTCATCTAAACCCCAAAGACAATGGTTAATTCCAATCTGCCTTCACTTGCAAGATCTAAAAAGCTAAGAATCCTAAGGGGGGGGGGACCTTAACTATGTATTTTTAACTGCTCCATCTGTCTAATCTTTTTACAGTGGATGTCAAAAGCATCAGAGTGAGAGAGAAGAGAGATGTGATGTTGCGCTGGTTCACACTGAAAACAATGGAACTCCGCCCCCTCTTCCACAGGGCGCATTTGACAGAGAGGCTGCAGAGGGGAGGAGGGGAAGTTGTCACCTACGCACAGTGGCAGCAATTTCCATATACGACCAAACGAGGGAGGGGGGAGGAAAGAGAGAAGCAGGCTTCCAGAGACACAAGCAATTAGTTCCAGCATATTCACAATCAAGTTGCAGCCTTGTGTGCGCTTAAAGACCCGCTGAAATCAAGGGAGCTACATTCTGAGGAAACCTTAGCCTCTGACGGTCCATTCTGGAAGACAACACTGATGCCCTCCAGGGGCTGCTCATGGCTTTTTGATCTTGCACTCTTGCAGATCCATGGGGTCGCGAAGAGTCGGACTCGACTGTGCGACAGAACAACAACAACAACAACAACTCTTGCTACCAGATTTCAGGGGTTATCCCCAAAGTTTTAGTGCATTCCCAACACAATGGGAGCTTGGCTCGATCCCGCTACCCTTGCCTCACTGCTAGTTTATGGACACTTGTACACAGGGTACAGCCCCGACTGTTCAGCAAATGGGGGTGGTCTTTGTTCACTCTCTCAATACCACGTACATACACACAGTCCAGAGAAGTTGAAGGGGCAGTAGATTAAATACTTATCCCCAGGTACGTTCTCATCTGTATTGGCCCTCAGAGTCAAGCTCCTCGGGACCAGAGCTTGAGGCCAGATATAATAAGCCTTTGGTACATAAGTGAAAACGATTAATGCAAACAGTGCAGACTCCTAGCTTACCATGACGACACCCACATATACAGGAGACAATTAATGCCGGTACAAGTCAAGTTCTTCTGAATAGTTCCTGAATCCCCCACACACACCCCTCAGGCAGACATCTACCTTCCCTCCTGAAGAATCTCTTTCGCTTCACTTGAAAGCAGCACTGATCTGCTTTGTCTGCCACCTCTGCCCCCTGGAGCAGCAGCGACTGTTTTTAATGTTGCTTTCACAACAGATCACTAACATCGCTACCCGTCCAGAATTTGCTAATTCCTGGAGGGTTTTTTTCCTACTGACTTCTCAGGCAATTCAATTCTGCCTGCCCAAGGAACACCATAACCAATGTTCATTACAAATGCCTTCCCCAGCTTTCCTTGCTACTCTTCTCCAGAATGTAGGCCTCCCCCTACCCAAGACACCCTCAGGAAAGAACTTCTACCCTCATTATGTTACCTATGTTACCTACCCTCACCAATCTGAACTTCCAGAGTGTCTTCTGTTCACCCTTCCTGGGTGCCTAGATAGTGATCTTGAAAAACTGTTTGATCATGCTCTACGGGCGTGCACACCCTGCCCCCTTCCATAAAAGACTCAATCCTGATCAACACGCACTCACCATTCCAAGGCATGCCATCAGCCCCTCCTTGCTCAATAAATAACACCACCACCACCACCTCAAAACATTTCCAGCCTCTGACCATCACAAAAACCCTCATCTCATTGGCCCGCTCCTGCATTTCAGGCAAGAGTCCCCCACCACCACCTTTGGCCAAGCTTACCCTCCAGATAAGATCTTCCCAGTCTCTAAAGAACACAAAGGTGGCATTACCCTGACGCAGCCAAAGCAAAACAGAAGTACAGAGGCATCTGAAAGACTGGTGACATTTATTTCAAGGGCTTTCATGAGTAGCTTTGACCGAAACATACACAATAGGAACATCGCAGAGAAAACTCCAAGGCTTGGTATCAATTAAACCATGAGCCTTTCAAGTGTAAGTCTCAGGAGGGGGTGAGAGAGAAGCTAATGTAGAAAGGGGCTGTAAAGACAAGTATCAGTTGGGAAGGAAGCTCACAGAGCACTGTGTCTAAAGAAGGGTGTTAATCACCCAAACTGGGAGCCAGCGGCACCTTTAAGACCCACAAAGTTTCATTCTGGGTATAAGCTTTTGTGTGCAGGCACACTTCATCAGAGCCAGGAAGTCCTTCAACCACCCCTCCCCCAAGTCTCAATAAGAGGCCCCAAGATTTCATGCCACCATCAGCTTTCATAGGTTTACGCTGGGGAAAAGAAAATCTTGCTCGTTTTCTAAGGCACCGCACGATTCTGTTCCAGCATCAACATTCATAGGTTTATGCTGGGAAAAGAAAGGTGCCGCAAGCCTCCTCTTCTGAATGACTTCTGCGTAACAGCCTCACTCAGCTTCCCCTAGGGGGAAATCAAATGCTCATCTGGGCCCTGCTGCTTTCCTTTGTCATAAGGGCACAAGATGTGCCCTGGCTGGATCAGACCAGTGGTCCATCTAGGCCAGCCTCCCATCTCATACTGGTTCCTCTGGAGGTCCAACGGGGCATATAGGCCGAGGCCTTCCCCTGATATTGCCTCCTGGTTCTGGGGTTCACAGGTTTGCAGCATCTGACAACTCACCACGGCTAGTAGTCGCCAGATAGCCATGTCTCTTTTGTTTTTACCACCAAGTCACAGCCTGTAGGGTTTTCAAAGCAAGAGACTTTCAGCCCTGATTTGCCGTTGCCTGACTCTGTGCAGGGGACTGCCTTGATGGTCTCCCATCCAAGTCCTAACCAGGGCTGACCCTGCCTGGTTTCCAAGATCTGTCCAAACAGGGCTAGCCTGGGCCATCCAGGTCAAGGCAAAAGAGGAACAGAGGTGGTTTTGCCATGGCCTGCCTCTGCGTAGCAACCTGAGATGTCCTCAGTGGCCTCCCATCCAAGTACTCACCGGGGCGACCCTGCTTAGCTTCCAAGATCTGATGAGGCGGGGCTACCCTGGGCCATCCAGGTCAGGGCAGTTTTTACCTAAACCAGCCAAAATAAAACCACACAACCCGCTTGGTTCTCGAGACCTGTCCAGGTTGGACTAGCCTGGGCCATCCACGTCAGAGCACAAACCCGCCTAACCCCCTTTTAAAGCCATTTGGGGAGCTTCAAACGGGACGCCCTTATTGCTGCCATTCAGCGGACCAGCCAGATGTGGTTTTTTTATTATTCCCAGCCTCCACTTTCCAAAGACCAGCTATCTCGAGGTGCGCCCCCCCCCAAAAAATAGAAAGAACATCTCCCCTCCCCATCCGCCCACTCAGACTTTTGGGAGACGGTGGGAATGAGGGTTGCCAGCCTCCAGGCGGAGCCTGGAGATCCCCCGCTCTCACAACTGATCTTCAGATGACAGACATTGGAGGAGGGATTGGATTTATACCCTGCCCTTCCCTCGGAGTCTCAGAGCGGCTTACAATCTCCTTTCTCTTCCCCACAACAGAGGTAGGTGTGGCTGAGAGAGCTCTCCCGAGAACTGCTCCTGAGAGAACAGCTCTTATCAGAACTATGGCTTGCCCAAGGTCACCCAGCAGCTGCAAGTGGAGGCGTGAGGGAACCGAACCCGGTTCTCCCAGATTAGAGTCCACACACTTAAAACTTAATGGCTGCTTTGGAGGGTGGACTCTGGCACGGTGCCACGCTGAGGCCCCTCCCTGACCCCGCCCCCTCCCGGCTCCACCCCCAAAGTCTCCAGGTATTTCCCGACCCAGATCTGGCAACCTTAAGGGGAAGAAAGCCCGGCTCTCCCCGTCTTCTCTTTCCCCAGCGCCCGCCCCGCAAAGCCGTCCCCCGTCCCCCCCACTCACTTCAGCGGCGCCGCCTCGCCTTCCCGCGGAGAGGACGGAGGAGGAAGGTCGGGGGCTGAAGAAGCGGCAACGGCGGCGGCAATAACAGCGACGACGCCCGACAGCTGCGGACCTTCCCCTCCCCGCATCCAGCCGCCGCGGCGCCTTCGCTCCCCCCTGCCCCTTCTTCTTCTCCTCCAGGCCCCCGATCCTCCCTCGCCCGCCCGCCCCCGGAGTCAGCGCAAGACCAGCGGCAGCACCATCTCCGTGCCCAGCTCCGGACGCCTCCTCCGCGGGGCAGCCGAGCCAGAAGCGCCTCAGCGGTCCCTCAAAATGGAGTCGGGCCCGACCGAGAGCTAACGGCCACCCCCCCTCCGCCTCCTCGGCCCCGCCCCCCTCAGTCACGTGATCCTCCCACGACGGCTCCGCCTGTTGCTTTTGTTTTTCCTTCCCGCGCGGAAGGACACTCGAGGCGAATCCGTCAGGGATTATTTTTTTTGGGGGGTACGATACATTTCATTGAATTTCTAGTTAAAAAAAACAAAACATTAACAGTAGATGCATATGAAACTCGCAGAAAGGTTATAGTGTGACATAGATACAGTAGCAAATACTTCAGATGCAGTGATTTGTACTGACAATAGTGGAAAAAAGCAAGCGTTATATGGTACCTTCCATAGACAGGACGTAAAGTTAACATATATAAGCGAGCATTGGTGGACAGGGATTTTTTTTTATAGAGCTTGCCTTTTTTCTTCCTTTACAAGGAACAGGGAAGTCCCACCGCTGAGTAGAGCAAGGGTTAGTTTCTCAACAGGAGTGTGGCTTCCTGAGCCACCTTCATCCTGAGGGTTTTTCCCCCCCTCTCTTTGCTTTGAGGCGACAGAAAGGCGGAAGGAGACGGAGGTCGAATCACTCGTTTAAAGGGACAAGGGGAGGGGCGGAGGCAATTATGTTTTGAAAAGTCCGCCCAAATGTTCAGGAAGCTGATTGGTCCGGTGCGGCGCGAGCGCTCATTGGACAGGGGCAGCGGCCTGGCCCGACCTTCCCGGATGTTTTCGCGGCTGGAAGGGTTGTGTGTGTTGTTGAGACGGCTGGTGATGGGGGGGGTGGCAGAGCTCGCAACTGACCAATAGGAAGAGTCCTTTATGCTTCCTCCCCCCCTCCCCCTCCCGTTACCCGCGGTTGGGTTTTGAAGCGATGGGGGGGGGGTGGCCAACGGTCAAAACTGTCATTTACCTGGCATGAGGCGAAGATGGATAGGCAGAGCTTTGTCCTGAGCTGTGCAAAGTGCGGGACCAAAGTCTCTTGAGGCCCTTTTGGAAGTTTATTTATTTATTGCATTCCCCCCACCCCTCAGGACTGCTTACACAGGGGCACAAGCCCATACATAAAAACAATGTAAAGCAGTAAAAACTATTAAATCATGACAAAACAAATATAAAATGCTCGATACAAACAAGATGGTCTCTGAAGATGGTATGGATCATTTCCTTAGGGTGAAATTGTCCTGTCGATGGTCCAAGCCAGTCCAGCAGCATCAGTGCCATGCAAATTTATGGCAGTTCTTCCGGACCGCTCCCAACCTCTGTTTCAGTGGTGGTAGTAGTAGAAGTGGCCCCTATATAAAAGCCTGGCGGAAGAGCTCCATCTTTCAGGCCCTGCGGAACTGCATAAGGTCCCGCAGGGCCCTGATCTCCTCCAGGAGCTCGTTCCACCAGGTGGGGGCCGCCACTGAGAAGGATCTAGCCCTGGTTGCAGCAAGCTTTGCCTCCCTGGGGCCTGGAATCGCCAGGCGGTGTTGTGTCCCCGACCGAAGTGCTCTTGGGGGTATATGTGGGGAAAGGCAGTCCCTCAGGTGGGTAGTTCCGCTGACAGTTCTGTGGTTGGGGGCCTAAACTCACCCCAACGCTGAGTTTCCTCTTGCAGAACAAAGTTTGGGTCCAGTGGCACCTTTAAGACCAACAAAACTTAATTCTGGGTATAAGCTTTCCTTTGCATGCACGCTTCTTCAGATACTGGTGCCTTCAACTCCAACAATGTTTAATTCTGGGTGTAAGGTTTCCTGTGCATACATACTTCGTCAGATCCTGACTGCTGACAGTTATGTGGTTGGGGCCTAAATTTAGCCCAATGCTAAGTTTCCTCTTGTAGAACAAAGTTTCAGTCCAGTGGCATCTTTAAGACCAACAAAATGTAATTCTGGGTATGAGCTTGCATGTGCATGCACGCTTCTTCAGATACTGGCACTTTTAAAGTCCAAGGAAGTTTAATTCTGGGTATAAGCTTTTGTGTGCATGCACACCTCTTCAGATACTGGCACCTTTCAGACCAACAAAGGTTAATTCTGGGTGTAAGCTTTTGTTTGCATGCACACTTCCTCAGATACCTCTTACAGTTTTGCAAAGTATGTCTCCGCCATGGTGCTTGTGACTTTAACAGCTGTATGGCAGGCAGTTACTCGATGGAGGCACATCCTCCTGTTACCACATCACCTGCTGAGTGTCTGTCTGACATGCAGGTCATACTGTGCCTTCTATGATAATCGCAGAGAGATAGCCATGTTAGTCTGTTTGTAGCAAAACAAAAGTCCAGTGGCATCTGATGAACCACAGTTATTTCAAAATAATATTTTGTGAGAGAGCACACCTCCCCCTTAAGAGGAAGTCACTTGGGAAACTCTTATAGGGAAAATCCCCCATTCTGTAATTTTCACTGTAAGAATTCTCCAAATGATTTCCTCTTCACATAAGAACGTAAGAAGACCCCTGCTAGATCAGACCAGTGGTCCCAGCTAGTCTAGCAGCCTGTCTCACACAGCTGCCAACCAGTTATTCGAGAGAGCCAACAACAGGGCATAGAGGCCAAGACCTTCCCCTGCTGTTGTTTCCTGACACAGGTACTCACAGGTTTACTGCCCCTGAAAATGGAGGTTCCCTCTAGACACTATGGCTAGCAGCCACTGATAGACCTATCCTCCTGTAAGCCTGTGGCCATCATTACATCCTCAGGTAACAAATTCCTCATTTTAATTGTTATGTAAAGAAATATTTCTCTTTGTCTGTCCTGAATCTACTGCCTATCAGCTTATTTGGATGCCCTCAAGTTCTAGTAATTTGGGAGAGGGAGAAACATTTCTGTTTGTCAACTCTCTCCACACAGTGTATAATTTTATAAACCTCTATCACGTCTCCCCTTTTCTAAACTGAAAAGTCCCAGACTCTTCAGCCTTTCCCCATAGGAAAAGTGCTCTAACCCCCTAATAATCTCGGTTTCTCTCTTCTGTACATTTTTCAACTCTGCTGTGTCCTTTTTAAGATATGATGACCAGTTCTGACATAGTTTTCCAAATGAGGCCACATCATAGATCTACACAGAGGCATTACAATATGGGCGGTTTATTTTCAATCCCCTCCCTAATAATTAGAGTTGCCGATCTCCATGTGGCCGAATCTGTTGAGTGTGAGCAATATAAGAAGAGAGTTTTCTATGGAATTATTATAGTAAACAATTTTGCATATCATCTTTATTGACTTTTCATTATTTTTGTCATAGATGTTTTGTTTGGATTTCTATCTCCATGTGGTGGAGATTACAACTGATCTCCAGGTGACCGAGATCAGTTTTCCTGGAGAAAATGGCTGATTTGGAAGGTGAACTTTATGGCATTATACCCTACTGAAGTCCCTCCCCTTCCCAAACCCCACCCTCTCCAAACCCCACCCCTCAAATATCCTGGTATTTCCCAACCGGAAGCTGACAACCCTACTAATAACACCCCACATACAGTTTGCCCTTTTCATCATATCTGAAGAAGTGATCCCTGACTCACAAAAGCTCATATGAAATAAACATTAATCCATAAGATGCTACTGGACTTTTATTTTGTTTAGCTAATAACAATGTACCCATTTAAAATATAGTCAATGGGGGAGGGGACTTTTCCAGGCTGCTTTCAACACCCATTGAAACAATAAATCAACTTAAACTAAAACTTAGCTGCATGCAGTGCAAACAAAAAAGAATCATGAATAAGGCTGCACTGAAAAGAGGGGACACCGTAGCTATGGATTTTGGGGGGAGGGGGCTTCGGGGGGGTCAGCTAATTAAATCAAAGTTAATGAAATGAGTTCAATGTGGGCCCAGTCTGGGAGGGAGGGGCCCCAGAAGAAACACTAGGGGGCCAGGCCCCATGGGCCCCATGTTAGCTATGGGCCTGGACACTGGTGCTAATAATGATGGCAGCATAAGTATTGCAAGTGCAAAAACACCAACCAAGATAGAAGCGAAACCAGGGGTTATAATTAATTAGTATACTTTAAAAGCAGATAGAAATATAAATAAGATGGATCAGCTGCAGGGAGGGTAAATACTTAAAACCAGGGGTCATTTCCTGCAGGAGCGCACAGGAGCGGAGCTCTGGCAGTAAAGAGCCCAGGGGGCGGGCACATGCAACAAGCCCCACCCCCTTCTCCCAGCAGCCCTCAGTCAGAGAAAGAAGCAGCCAGGTAAGTTGCAGAGTTCCCCCCCCCCCCGGTCCAAAACAGTCCAGTGGCACCTTTAAGACCAAGTTTTATTCAGGTACAAGCTTTCCCTCCTCTGCGAGGGCAGATCTGCATGTCCCCCCCCCAATAGCTAGCAACCCAAAACAATCCAGTGGAGCCTGAGCGGTGGGTGTTGCCTTCCGACACACGTCCGGTGATGTCAGGGGATGTGGCATATGCAAATGAGTTATGCTAATGAGTTCCTGCACCTCTTTTTCTATGAAATGGCCCCTGCTTAAAACCTTAAGAAATTTAAAATGGCTTTGTCTGATCCCTACAGGGTTTGTCCATTTGGATCCTGGTGAGCTTCTGTCAGGAGGAAGTTCCAAAACTGGGGCTGCAAGAGGGAACTGCCTGACCCTGCTGCTTGCCCAACTTGTTTTTAAGGAATCTGGAAACAGATCAGCAAGGTCCATTAAGGTCAGCACATTGCTGTGAGAACAGGCAGTACTTCAAATCCCCCGATCCCAGATGTTGAAAGTGTTGAAACAGCCCCAATCCCACTTCCATTCTCACAGTGTGAGTTCGCATGTCCAGGCTAGTCAGCCCAGGTGTCGACTGAGATTCAACACCTGGGCTGACTAGCCTGGACTTGCTATGGTGGGTAAATCGTTCCCTATTGATTAGAGTGGGAAATATTCAGGAAGCTAATTGTCATGTGAACAGTGGTTTATGAAGCAACTCCTCTCCCACTGATTCTCTGCAAGAGTATTTAGGATTTTTTATATAAAAATAGTGAGGCCCTGTCCAAGCTTGGAGAAAAATATCTAGTAAGTGATGGGTTTTTAAAAAAAACAAAACAAAACAACAATAGAGATTGCAAGTAAAATAAGCCTTTCTCTCTAGCTATGTTAACTTGTCGTATTGAGTATATCTTTCTTTGTATGCGGGGAATTCTGGTTTGAACCTAATTCTTTAAACATCAGGGCCAAAGTAACAGTGGCATCAGGAAATTTGTGAATGGATCTCTTCTTTAACAATAAGTAGCAGCCTTAGGGGCCCCGTTCCGAGTTAGAGAGCAGGGTTCCCCGTGGCCCTTCTTCAGTTACCTCCATAAGAATGGCCGAGAGCCAGTTTGGTGTAGTGGTTAGAAGTGCTGACTCTAATCTGGGAGAACCGGGTTTGATTCCCCACACCTCCACATGCAGCCAGCTGATGTGACCTTGGGTCAGTCACAACTTCTCTCAGAGCTGTTCTTTCAAGGGCAGTTCTCGAAAGTGCTCTCTCAGCGCCACCTACCTCACAGGGGGTGATTCTGTATCTAGCATTCACTCCACATTTTCTCAGCTGGGAGGAAAAAGCGTAGGGGGGGGCAACACTGTACTGACTGCAAAGTATCCCCTGAATAGCCATAAAACGGCCATAAATCTATGCAGAAAGTACAAAAAAAATCCAAGGATCAAAGAACTCGAAAGTGGCATGGAGAGTTGAAGCTACCATAAAACCCAATAATCAAAGGAAGTGACAGCAGCATGTGATGCAGAGGGGAATTTCTGGGTTTCATAAAACAACAGAGGGAAAAGCCAATGCAGAATCAGCCAGGGTGTGGGGAGGGGGAGGGGAAGGAGGTTGTAAACCACTATGAAACGGCTGGGGGTATAAATCCAATCTCTTCTCTTTTTCTTCTTCTTCTGTGGGGCAAATATTTAGGATTGCCAACACCAGGTTAGGAAATTTGGACAGATGGGGGGTGAGGTGGAGCCCAGGGAGAGGGATTGGGATGTGATGCCCTGGAGTCTACCCGCCAAAGCCATTTTGCTCCAAGAGAACTCATCTCTGTCATTTGGAGATCAGTTATCCAGTCCAGTTACCTTTATTGGCACGTAACCCTTGCAAATCCATATACAACAAAAAAAGAAATAAAGAAAGAAAAACAACCACAGCATAGAATAATATCTGCAAAATACAGAAACAAGGAATTACCAAGTAAGTATACCCATCAATTAAATAAAGGGCGAATAGAAATGGCACCAAAAAGAAATTTAGCAACAGTTTCCGTTATCTCAAAGTTTGGATTATCAAGAAGAATAAGGATCTTTAGGCAATCAGGATATTCTTCTAGTTGAGCCAAAGTAAAATTTAGAAATTTCAGTCGTAGCGCATGGTAGAAGGGGCACTGAAACAAGAGATGGAAAATCGTTTCGATATTATCATTTGTGCATGGGCACATGTCTCTTGAGAAACCTGTATAAGGGTCAAGAAGCGACAGTTAGAACTGGATATGGAACAACTGATTGGTTTAGCATAGGAAAAGGAGTACGACAAGGATGTATATTGTCACCTTGCTTATTTCATATATATGCAGAGTACATCATGTGAAATGCTGGCCTGGATGAATCACAAGCGGGAATTAAGATTGCTGGGGAAAAGATCAACAACCTCAGATGTGCAGACGATACCACTCTAATGGCAGAAAGTGAAGTGGACCTAAAGAGCCTCTTGCTCAGGGTAAAAGAGGAGAGCGTAAAAGTGGACTTGAAGCTCAACATCAAAAAAACTAAGATCATGGCATCCGGCCCCATCACTCCTTGGCAAATAGAAGGGGAAGCCATAGAAGTAGTGACAGACTTCATGTTCCTGGGATCACAGATCACCGCGGACTGTGACAGCAGCCATGAAATTAAAAGACGCCTGCTCCTTGGGAGGAAAGCGATGGCAAACCTAAACAGCATGATAAAAAGTAGAGACATCACCCTTCCAACAAGAGTCCGCATGGTCAAAGCAATGGTATTCCCAGTAGTCATGTATGGCTGCGAGAGTTGGACTATAAGGAAGGCCGAGTGCCAAAGAATAGATTCTTTTGAACTATGGTGCTGGAGAAGACTCTTGAGAGTACCTTGGACTGCAAGAAGATCAAATCAGTCAATCCTAAAAGAAATCAACCCTGACTGTTCCCTGGAAGGCCAGATAATGAAACTGAAGCTCAAATACTTTGGCCACCCAATGAGAAGAGAGCACTCACTGGAGAAGACCCTGATGCTGGGAAAGATTGAAGGTCAAAGAAGATGGGGACGGCAAAGGATGAGATGGTTAGACAGTGTCATAGATGCAATGAACATGAAATTGAGCAAACTTCAGAGGACGGCGGAAGACAGGAAGGCCTGGCGGGATCTGGTCCATGGGGTTGCGAAGAGTCGGACTCGACTGTGCAACTGAACAACAAAAAACATCTGTCAGAAAAGGGCACACCCTGAAAGCGGCCCGATAATAAGGCCAAGGTAATACATTGAATCTCGCCAAAGAGAGGGCTCTACGGAGTTTGGGGGTGTGAAGTGAGATCAGTTATCATTCTGGAATATCTACAGGTAGGGTTGTCAGCCCCAGGGTGGGAAATTCCTGGAGATTTGGGGGCTGGAGACTGGGACTCTGTGGTTTGGGAAGGGCAAGACCTCAGCACTGTGTAATACCAGGAAAGAGTCTACCCTTCAGAGCAGTAATTTTCCCCAGGGGAACTGATCTCTGTAGCCTGGAGATAAGTTGTAATTCCAGGAGATTACCGGCTCCCACTTGGTGGTTGGCAACCCTGTCTTCAGGCCCCGGCTGGAAGCTGGCAACCGTGTGACTCTGTTTCCCCTCTGGGACAAAAGCAGCTCTGTGAGGGGGACTTGATGGGGGAAATAAAGGGAGAATGGTCATCTCCCCCCCCCAGCCATTTACTCTTTCAAGTATAAGTATAATCTTAAATTATATAGCTCTCAGTGGGTACTCAGCTCTTCCCAGTGAAAGTGGGACTGAAAAGTGCTTAATTTTGGCAGGATTTAGGGTTGGTAAGTAGCAAGAATTTTACAAATATGTGTTCTGCCCGATAAGCAGAAACAGGCATTTAAAAAATCGGTTTTCTAACTGTCTGCTTTGACATGGCTTCAGATCCCCCCACCTGGCCAGGCAGTTTTTTGAAATAACATCTGCCACCCTAAGCTACACTGGCCATATTTTCTAAGGACAACTGCTAGGTTTTGGGGATGGGATCGTTACCAGCAAGAATTTTTGAGAGCAATACTCACTTCTGAGAGGGCCCTGCATGGAAAATTTTAGTTCTAAAGGTAAATATTTTGAAAGCTGATGAGTCATGCAAGTTGCTCAGCGATATTACCCACTTCCATTTTTTCCCCCTGGGTGTTGATGTGTTTTAGGGATAAACACTGTGTATTTTCACAGAGCAATGCAGTTATTGTTCTGAATAATGTGGTCATTGGTGCTTTTCATTCTCACCTTGTTGCTGTGCTGTGTGGGTTGCCCAGGTGCAGGCAGGCTACTCTGTAGCTTATTACAAGTCTCCAGGGCTTTTTTGTAGAAAAAGCCCAGCAGGAACTCATTAGCATAACAGGCCACACCCAACAGCAGAAACTCATTAGCATATTAGGCCACACCCTGACATCACATCTCATTAGCATATTAGGCTGCACCCCCATGTTACCAGAAGTGTGGTCATCCGGCCACACCCACCTTTTGCTTCTTATTCTGTTTACCTTGTTTGTTGTCAAAACCCAGGGCTTTTTTTGTAGCAGGAACTCCTTTGCATGTCAGGCCACACATCCCTTATGTAGCCAATCCTAATGAGTTTCTGTTGGGTGTGGCCTATTATGCTAATGAGTTCCTGCTGGGCGTGGCCAATTCAGGAGCCAGCCGGAACTCCGTTCCTGTGCGTTCCTGCCCCAAAATAGCCCTGCAAGTCCCCATGAAGCATATCATTTTCCTGATGGTCACCAGGCTGATTCATTTCACACAACACCACAACTGACATCAGTTGAGAGGCATGATTGCCCTGGTGCAACCCCAATCAGGACTCTTGGAAGTACTCGTTTAACGAAGGCTTTCTCACTTGCCTGCAAGCCAGTGACTTCTGCCATAGGAGAACAAGCCCCAGAACACTTTTTATGCCATGGAAAGAATAGCTCTGGTTTATGGAAAGACAGTTCCGTGCCCAAGGGGGATGATGTAGTAACAATGGAAATAGAACCGAGGCATGCATTTATTTCCAAGAAGACCAGCCGGCAGCCTGTAAGCAACTTTTAATTTTCCATTTCGTGGGGAACCTGCAGGATGAGCGCTGGAGGTTTAGTGGAGGGTTGCCTTCCTCCAGGGGGGAGCCTGGAGATCTCCTAGAATTGCAACTGGTCTCCAAAGAGATCAGTTCCCCTGGAGGAAAAGGCTGTTTTGGAAGGTGGGTTCTATGACATTGTATCTTGCAGAAGTCCTTCCCGTCCCCAGACCTACCCTTCCCAGGTTCCACCCCCAGATTTCCAGGGATTTCCCAGCCTGAAGCTGGCAAACCTTGACTCAGGCATTGATTTTGGCCTGGGATGAGCCAGAGAGGTGAAGCATGCTTGTTCTATTTTTTACTTGGCAGGCAGGCATCCTTCCCATTCAGGAATGGACAATCAACCTAAAAAGGCCTTTGCAATGAGGGAGAACAAGGGGTGATGGCAGCCACTACAGGTTACCACAGGGAATACTTCTGCATGGACCCTCCACCACATGCGCAGCGGCAATAAGTGTGCAACAGAGAATCAACCTCATGGGGAACTAGAGTTGCCAGGTCTGGGATGGAAAATACCTGGAGACTTTGGGGGTGGATCCAGGAGAGGGTGAGGTTTGGGGCGAGGGGCCTCAGGATGGTACAATGCCATGGAGTTCACCGTTCAAAGCAGCCGTTTTCTCCAGGGGAGCTTGTAATGATTCCATGTTTTGGTGTGTGTGTTCCTTTTAAATGTTTAGTTTGAATGCAGTAATATGGGAAGAATGATAGAGGGTAACAAGTGTGATTTGATTGGCTGATGACTGAGAGTGTGGAAGGAGGGGTGTCTGAGAGGAATCTGTGTGTGTGTGTCTATGAAGGGATTCTGTGTGTGAAGCTTGAAGAGAGAACATAGTCTGTGTGACTATGGAATTCTGAGTCTAATTCTGTGCGAATAAGACCAACAGTTTAGTCTGTGTGACTAAGACAGCTGATTCTATTCTGTGTGAATAAAACAAAGAGACTAGCCTGTGTGGAGATATATGAGAGGGAGAGTATAATGAGTGTATAAGCCTGTCGGAGTGGAGTTTGGAGTTTGAGAGACTGTTTGTGGCACCAAGCTTTGCCAGTTATATTTACAAGTTCCTTTTGTCAGCAGCTGTTCAAAATAACCAGAAACCTATTTTGTTCTTTATTAAATAAATTAATTTTTGTTTAAACTTATCCCAGAAATCAGTACAGTACTTCCTCAGGACAACATAGTCCTCTGAAGTGCCCAGACCCTAGGTCATACTACCAAAAGAGAGAGAATTGGAATTTTAATTCCAGGTGGCAGCAGAAAACTATGAAGTTTTTGTACTCTGTGAGTGTTTAAAGGTAAGGGCTCTTTTTGTAGCAGGAACTCCTTTGCATATTAGGCCACACACCCCTAATGTAGCCAATCCTCCAAGAGCTTACAGAGCTCTTCTTACAGGAGCTACTATAAGCTCTTGGAGGATTGGCTACCTTAGGGGTGTGTGTGTTAGCTGGAGATCAGTTGTAAAAGCAGGAGGTCTCCAGGCCCCACCTGGAGGCTGGCAGCCCCATGTGGAACAGAGTTGGATGGACCAATGATTTGATTCCACAAATAACACCTTCACATGTTCAAAGTATCATAATGCTCAATGAGAAACCAGGCTTCACAGCTCATTCTCTTAGCCGCTCTGTTAGAGCAACGAAAGTCTTTGCCTGGGCAGAGTAAGAAGATTATCACCGTTGGTACAACAATGATGATAACCATACAAGTTGGGGACACTCCTCCAGAAAGTAAGATAAAAGGACGTCTTACTGAAGTCTCCCTCGGGTTAGAAAAACCTGAATGAGCAACCTCAGAGGCTTGCTGTGAGGAAAGACAGGTACATTTAGGGAGGTGGCAAAAAGAATGTTAGGTTCACCTGGAACAATAGTCTATCTACACGTGACCCTCAGCAAGATCTTAAATCTTAAAGCTGATAAACCCTGTGTGGGTTTTGCCCGCCCAGCATTTCTTAAAAATGATTCTGGGATGATTCAGAAAGGAAGTCAGGCCTGTTTTGCAAATCTGTTCGCGATGCAATGTACAGCCAAGACGTCACAAGCCACAAAGGAAATGTAATTTACCAATATTTCATGAGAATCCAGAGAAGCTGATAGGCAGTAGGTTCAGGACAGACAAAAAGAAATACCACTTTACACAGAGAGGGATTTCAATGTGGAATTTGCCGCCAAAGGATGTAGGGATGGTCACAGGAATAAACAGTTTTAAAAGGGGATTAGATAGATTCATGGAGGATAAGTCTATCGATGTCTCCTAGCCATGGTAACTGAGGGGATTCTCCTCATTCAGAGGCACTAATCCTCTGAATCCCAGAGCCAGGAGGCAACACCAGGGGAAGGCCCCTATGCCCTGTTGTTTGACTTCCATATGAACTGGTTAGCCAGTAGAACCTTAGAGATTTTGCATTTATTCTCTTGTTTGTTAAAAAGTAACTTATTAAGCAAAGTTTTCTCTCTTGTCCAATGCTCTTTTGGACGCACAACACACAGTATCATTATAGGTTTACCAGCCTTGAGGTGCATCCAGGAGATCTCCCAGAATTACAGCTGATTTCCAGAATATTTTCGAGGGTGGACTTAATGGCATGCTCTGCTGAGGTCCCCCCCCCCTCCATACCCCGCCCCCCCCAGGCTCCCCCCCCCCCCCCAATCTCCAAATCCTAACAAACAACAATAACAGGCCCCCCCCCCCCCCCCCAATCTCCAAATCCTAACAAACAACAATAATGCATGCAGGACATATATGGTACATGAACTTTCAGAGGGTATTTCCTGTTGTTTTATTCTTATGTATATATTTCAACTCCTGATATAAATCACAGAGAGTCTGTAACAATTATTAAAAATATAAACTCAAACTACCCTTTTGTATGGGATTGTGCCTATTATAAACAGCAAGGTTAATGGAAATATAATTGTTTGATTTCTCCTGTAGACAGCATTTCACAGTTCCGCAGGGCCTGCAAGATGGAGCTCTTCCGCCAGGCGTTCACTTAGGGGCCACCACTACCACCACCACCAATTGTCTTGCGCAGGGCTTTTTTTGTAGAAAAAGCCCAGCAGGAACTCATTAGCATAATAGGCCACACCCAACAGCAGATACTCATTAGCATATTAGGCTACACCCCATGCCTTCCCTTGACTTGCCCGAGCACCCCGTGGCTGCGGGGAGCCCGGGCTAGCCAGCCCTTGGACAGGCCAGGGAAGTCACGGGGAGGCATTTAAATGCCTCCCCGATCCTTCCAGGCCCCCCGCCTCAGAGTCGCTGGGGGGGGGGTCACTATCCAGGCCTTCTCTCTGTAGCCATGCACACAGAGGTTTTGGCTGTACTGGGCGTGGCCAGCTCTGAAGCCAGCCGGAACTCCATTCCTGTGCGTTCCTGCTCAAAAATAGCCCTGGCTCCTGCAGTAACAATGGGACAATTGGGATGGCCTATTATAAAGATCTAGCCACAATACTGCGACGGATCGGTACCGCTGAAGTGTAACATCTATAGGGCAATAACTATAGATCACCATCTCGATACGACTAACTGGGTAACATCACTGAGCACTTTATCATTGTTAAGAATGTTGTTTTATTCTGTTTTTAAAATTTTTATATTGGCACATGTTGCCCTGTTTGTGAGCCACCCTGAGCCCGTTCGCAGGGAGGGGGGGGATAGAAATATAATTAATTAATAAATAAATTCTTATAAAAATGTGTGTGTCTTTCTCTCATATCAGGAAAAGACCTAATAAGTGCAACTTTATACACCACATTTTGGCAAAGATGGTAATTGATGCCTAAGCTTGATTTCTCTTTTGCCTCTCTTCAAGGTTGTGACATGGAAGCCCCTATTGGAAATGCCTCCATATTGCCACGGGAAGAAGGTCGTAATGAGAAAGAGCACAGTGCCGATCTTCCATTCCTCCATGTGCCAGACACCAGCTGGGTATCTATTCAGGGAGGTACATTGCCTCTCAGCTGTGTTAAACTCCAATGGACATTCGCTCCTTCCTGAGCCATGCCAGCCGCTAGCCAAGAAGTTGTTTCTGCTCAACACCAGAATGCTGTATTTCTCTGTGTGCTGCTATCTACGATCACATCTTGGAGAATGTTAAGATTCTACGACTTTCAAGGTTGGTTCTGGGTTATATTTGTTTGCATTAGTGTACACAAAGTTGTAGGAGTCATAGTTTCCAGATTAAACATCACCAAAATAACAAAACCAAAACCAGTAGGTGTAGTCCTGAGTAGAAGAGTTCTGTTTTTGTTACTGGTTGTTCTTGATCCTGTCAGCTACGCTGCCATGGGGGTTGGGGAGCTCGGTCTGTGTCTGGTTAATTGCTACTGCATTCCTTTCTGTGCTTCTGCTTTGCACCGAAATGTTTATCTATACAGATGTGCAGGAGGGAGCTGTATTGTCTGGGTTTTTCCTAGGTGCCGTGGGAGAGTGTTGGTTCTCAGTTTTAGCTACCTAATGGTCTCCTAGCTTTATCCCGCGCGCGGGAGGGTGCCTAATTGGCCAGTGCTCTGGGGGGGGGCATACGAATACCCTATATCCTATTATGCCCAAGGGGCCGCCACCATTCTTAACAATGCTTATGTTACTGCATCTATAGCTCTGCAATAAAAGTATTACCGTTCCTGAATGCGTGTACTTCGTTGTTGGCTGTGGGTTCTGACAGATCCATGTTTCACTTCCTGGTTTCAGTGCACAGAAGAGGTGCTGACCTTCCCCCACCTCCCTCTTGCTTTTATATTTGGACAAATGCTTCTTCCTGGCTGTTTTCTCATAACACTTGGGAAGATGTATTTGAATGTGTCCTTCTCTTCACCCATAACACCCTTCATTGGTGGAAAGTTAGGGTTGCCAGCTCCAGGTTGGGAAATACCTAGAGATTTTGGGGGTAGAGCCTGAGAAGAGCGGGGTTTGGGGAGGGACTTTGATGGGGCATAGAGTCCAACTTCCAAGGTGGCTATTTTATCCAGCTGAACTGATCTCTGTCACCTGGAGATCAGTTGTAATAGCAGGAGGTCTCAAACTACCTAGAGGTTGGCAACTTTATGTAACAGCTGACATGGTGGCTCCATAGGGTTTTCAAGGCAAGAGGCATTCAGAGATAGTTTGCCATTGTCTGCCTCTCCATAGTGACCCGGGACTTCCTCGGTGGTCTCCCATCCAAATACGAACCAGGCTGATCCTGCTTAACTTCCAAGATGTGATGAGACTGGACTAGGCAGGAACATCTGTTTAATACCTATTACACAATGCCCACTGGGGGATGTTTGGGTGTGTGGTCTCCCCTCTCTGATTCTTTTTGGAATGGATGTAGCTTGAGCACTTTATTGTCTTTATTGTCGTTATTGTAGTTGGGTTTTTAAATTATATATTGTGGTTTTTAAAACCTATTATTGTATTGATGTTTTTATGAGCAAGTCTCTTGCAATGTAAGCCGCCCTGAGCCCTTCGGGGGAGGGCGGGGTATAAATGTAACAAATAAATAAATAAATAAATAAATAGTCTGGGCCATTCAGGTCAGGGGCACACTCTTCATTACTTGACCCTTTCGCAAAACTTATGAAAGTGTTTGTTTATGCATATTTCAGTGTATTTTGCAAATTTCATCTGGTAATTTGATTTCAGTGCCTGTGCAGAAGAGAGGAGGGGATTATTTCAGCCCTTGCCCAATGCCATCTATCTTGGCATCCCATCCAAATGTCTCAAGGGCCATTTCCACATGGATGTTGTACTCCTCCTCGGTTTCTGTACATTTTTAAAGCTCATACCCATGATGTCATCATTCTGCTTCTGTGTCTTCTGTGTTCTTTTTAAACAGAAGCTATAGAAAGGGAAATTTTTATTCATGAAAAACTGATCACAAGTAACACCAGGACAACAAAAAAACTGCAAGCTGACATAAGAAGTCCTGTGTCCAATGGCACTGATGCAGACAATGGCTTACTTTAGACCAGGGGTGTCAAACATGGGGCCCGGGGGCCGAATAAGGCCTCCGGAGGGCTTCTATCAGGCCCACAGTGGAACTGGCTGTCTTCTGCTTCTACTTCCAGTTCTGCTGATGCTGCGTCATCGTAGGTTTGCAGCTTACAGGTACATTCCTGAACAGCATACTCAAGATTGCAACAGCACAGACATTTTGATGCGATGATTCAGAGCAAGAGGTGTCATAAGAACATAAGAGAAGCCGATGTTGGATCAGGCCCATCCAGTCCAATACTCTGTCACACAGTGGCCAAAAATGGGCAGTGGGGCCAGGACACTAGGAGCCCTCACACTATTGACCCCCCTAAGCACCAAGAATACAGAGCATCACTTGCCCTGGAGCCCCTATCTATACCTTGTGGCTAATAGCCACCGATGGACCTCTGCTCCATATGGTTGTCAGTTGTCAGACACTGTTAAATAAGCAAAATATTGCAAGAGTGGTAATGTTTTAAGCATGTTTTAATTTTAAGTAAAAACAAAACCTTTGTGTTTGTGTCCTTTATAAAATTTATATCTCTGCTACCTGGCATTACATTTTATGACACACACGGCCCGGCCCAACAAGGTCTCATTTATGTCAGATCCGGCCCTCATAATAAATGAGTTCGACACCCCTGCTTTAGACGTTGTGCAAAACCATGGTTTAATTCACTTTGACTCTGGTGAATATCAGCATCTGAGTGCAGGCCATTCTACTAACTATGGTTAGTTTGTGTCCACCAAGGCAGGATCTAAAACCAGGATCTGAAGGTGGTTTATTAACCACAGCCCTGGCTATGGTTTCGTATTGTGTAAGCAGATCTCCCGGCTTAATCTTGTCTGTGTCTCCAGCAACGCCCTCTGAGACTACAGACAGAAGGCAATGAGTGCATCTGTTCTTACCGGGATTCTTAATTGTCATTTCCTTCCTCGGGTAACCCTGTAATTTTGTGCAGAGAGATAAATCTCCAAAAGAGAATTCTCATCACCCTCTCGAAACTACAATTCCCAGTTCACTTTTTTGGGATGGGCAGGAAAGGGATCTGCAATAGTCAAGCTGATACAGGTTGGTAGTATAGATATGCCCATTGTGTTAATTTGAAAGGCATCTGGCGTGTTTAACTCATCAAGTGAATGCATATGATTAGATGGGCTTTGATTTTACCGCATCTATATTCAACAGCGTGGGCAGTATTTGGGTTTATGATCTGTTTGTAATAATGTGTGTATTACTCAAAAGGACTGTGCTATGTATGTGTTCACACTGGTTTCATGTGTCCCAGTCCCGGACAAAAGTGGTTTCATGACTGCAGTCTTTCGCTCTGATCTCAGACAACAGCTCGCTTTGGCACAGGGGAGGGGCCGATGAGAGGATTATGGTATGCAGTTGCAGCTCCTCCTACTGTTGTATGATGCCCTAACAAAGAGTGACTCTCCTATTTTTATGTGTCACACGTGCCAAGGTAGGGAGTACAAAGAAGAAGGAAAACATAAGTTAAGAAATCTTCAGCTTATACTACTGAGCTCTGAAACTGTATCAGCAGCAGGAGCCAGTTGGGTGCAGCCCTAACTGGCTGGTGCCTGAGGGATTACAAACCCACACGCTCCCTTTTTTTTAACTGGAAAAAAAAATCACTGAGCTTTCCAAAAGAAAGATAGTGTATGTTTAGCAGAATAACTGTAAATGCAGCACTTAATTGTGAAAAACTGGACAGCTGCATGACAACTTAATCACAAGTAAGTGTGGCTGTTAGGTACTGCAAAGGTGGATAGCAAGTGAGATTCACTTTACAGGAGAAAAAAATTGAGCAAGTCCAGCTGTTTTATGAGATATATTTGTAGGCACCCTAAGTTTCTTTAGTAGATGATGACCAAAATTGCCCATTTATCACCTTTTCATGTATTCCTTTGTCTGTTGTTGAATACGAGACTCAAGGCAGCGGTTGAACAGTGATAACAGCTCTATTCACAAGTCAGAAGTGATCAAGAATGAGACAAAAACATAGAGCAACAGGCTCTCTTTTAAACAGTCCGGGCTTAGGTAGCCACGCCCACAAGTCAGCTAACAACCAATCACTATTTACAAATAAGGTCCAATCAGAGTGCTTCCCTCCATAACATTGTGCAGCTCTGATTGGTGTATTTACAATCCTAGTTCAGAACTCAAGCTAATGCAGAACTTAATACATAACATCTGTTATTCCCTATTTTGTCATAACTAAGGACAACCTTATGAAGATTTTGCCCTCCCTCACAGGATTTCTCATTATCTTGTTCTTCACTGAGCATCCTCTTTTTCCTTTTTCTTTGTTTTTCTCTGACTGCCCCACCCAGTCATTTGAGTGTATATTGTTAAATGCTGACCCAGCCTAGGGAACTGAGTGGAGAGACTAAAATCCTTCTTTTTGTCCTAGTTTGATAATGGCACACGAGAGTCTGTAGTTCAAAAATAACAAACTGTTTTATTCAACTTAGAGGGGAAATGCTCAGGTATGAATCACTTATGAGGTGAGACAAGTCAGCTAACAACCAATCACTATTTACAAATAAGGTCCAATCAGAGTGCTTCCCTCCATAACATTGTGCAGCTCTGATTGGTGTATTTACAATCCTAGTTCAGAACTCAAGCTAATGCAGAACTTAATACATAACATCTGTTATTCCCTATTTTGTCATAACTAAGGACAACCTTATGAAGATTTTGCCCTCCCTCACAGGATTTCTCATTATCTTGTTCTTCACTGAGCATCCTCTTTTTCCTTTTTCTTTGTTTTTCTCTGACTGCCCCACCCAGTCATTTGAGTGTATATTGTTAAATGCTGACCCAGCCTAGGGAACTGAGTGGAGAGACTAAAATCCTTCTTTTTGTCCTAGTTTGATAATGGCACACGAGAGTCTGTAGTTCAAAAATAACAAACTGTTTTATTCAACTTAGAGGGGAAATGCTCAGGTATGAATCACTTATGAGGTGAGCAGGCAACGGGAATGAGGTAACTTTGTATAAAAATAAACACCAGATAATTTGGGCATGCACACAAAAGCTTATACCCAGAATTAAACTTTGTAGGTCTTAAAGGTGCCACTGGACTCAAACTTTGTTCTGTTATTCAGACAGGTCTTTAACACTTGAGGAGAGAGATTTCTTGGAAATTTTTCTTACATAAACTCACATAAGCTTCTTAGTCTAACAGATATTAAAGTTGGCGAAGGCAGGAACATTCACACAAGTTCCAGTTTCCTTCCTTAACCACCACCTAGGGATCCCCCCCCCCGTCTTTTAGTAGTTAATTCCCTCAGACTTGTTAGGGATGGGCTAAGTTTCCCACTTCCCTAACTCTGGATCCTTCTTGATCCTCTTGCAGTCTCTTAGCCTTCCTTCCCAGTCAACTGTCAGTTCTTAACTGCACTCCTGACTAGGGCTGCCAAATCGGGCTGGGGGGCGGGGAAACCCCCGCTTTGGAGGCCCAATTTCCGCCGTGGCAGAATCGGGCCCCGGGGGGAACCCCGCCCCTGGCGTGCGCGTCACTAGGAAGTGACGTGGGCACGCCGGGCACGCTGGGGGCGGGGCCACGGCCATACAAGGGAAAACTCTACGTCACCCGACTCCGGCCGGGAGCCCCCCGCTCCGGGCGAAGAGTTACTTGGCAACCCTACTCCTAATTTAATTTTTTTTTATTTTTTTTATTTTTTCAACACATAACATAACAAACATACAAACAAAATTACACCTACCTCCACCTATATACAACACAACAGCATAGCAGAACACCTCCCTCCATCTCTTCACAATTTGTCTATCCATTCATATACTGGTGACCATACATTCTGAAATAATGTACTCGTATTTCCGTTAACTTTTTGTGTTAAATTATCCATCTCTGCTACGTCTATTATTTTATTTATCAATTGCCCTTTGTTGGGTACCTGTTCATTCTTCCACTCCTTCGCCAATGTTATTCTCGCTGCTGTTAATAAATGTAGAATCAAATATTTGTCCTTTTTTTTCCATACCTCAGGGAAGATGTTCAGCAAAAATACCTTAGGGTCAAGTGGGATTTGTTTTTTCGTTATTTGCCAAATCACCTTCTGTACCTCTTTCCAATATGAATTTACCTCTTTACAAGACCACCATACATGATAGTACGTACCAAGATGTAACTTGCACTTCCAACACTTTCCATCTAAGCCAGCATAAAATTTGGCCAACCTTTCAGGAGACAGGTACCATCTGTGTACCATTTTAAAAAGATTTTCTTTTAAGGCCACCGCTTTTAACCATCTGGTGTTTCTCCAAATATTCTCCCATTTTGATTTGTCAAGGCCGTGGCCCAAGTTATCTTCCCACCTTTTCTTATATTCTTCCACAGTCTTTCCTTGCCTATCCTGCTTTAAAAGAAAAGTGTATAATTTGCCGATGATTTTAACTTCATCTCCTAACAAAATTTTATCTAACTCTGCTTTTTCGTGAGTAAAGCCTATTTTTCTGTCTTTGGAAAGTTTGGAAATTACTTGATTTCTTTCCCACCATGTAAGTTGAATGTTTTGGGCATCAAGTTCTTCTTGCGGTTTCAATTCATTATTACTGTCAAGTAAACAATCATATGTTACAGACCGAGTTTCTGACATCAAACTTGGTATTACTATAGCTTCTAGGGGGGCTATCCATCTTGGTGTCTTACTGTAATATATTACTTTAATTTGCTTCCATATTTTTAATAAGCTGGCTCTAACCATATGTTGTTTAAAATATG